>NC_133971.1:83484635-83724245 GCF_031877795.1 Strix aluco
TGAACCCACAGAGTATCTGGGCACAGCTGGTGGCTTGCAGAGGACATGGAGCTACAGCAAAGGCAAAGACAAGGGCTGCAGTGAGGCCCCAGGGAGAGGAGGGCAGTGCTGGCACAGACAGCTTACACCATCCATGGGAGAATTCCCTTCCCCCGTTTTAACGCATGAAGGAAGAACTCCAGCGCTCAACGAAGGGACTGACTGCGACACTCAAACCGTTTTAGATGCTATCAAAAGGTTTCCTACCAAATAACTGCAGTGAGATCACTTACCCAGCTGCATCGTCATGAAGTCCCAGACATGAATTCCCAAATGGGCAGCCCATAATCCTCTCTCATCCAAGCAGGGTTTTCTTGTTTTCTTCTGAGAAAGAAGGGAAATAAAGTTGGTTCCTTTCAGACATGTTTCCCCTGCCTTCCTCTGGGCAATGCAATCCCACATTGCAGGGGAGAACATTGATTTTTTTGGTAGCACACACCTCAACACACAGCCCTGGTTTGCTTTCTCCCTTTTTATTCCCATGTTCGGAATCAATTTTTTTCCTCACTTTCTGTTTATTTTACATCTCACTTCCAAACCCTGAGCTGGTTCTCTACTCCTTTTCTAAATCAAGACAGTATCTCAAATGTCTACATTTTGCACACCCTGACATTAGCGGTGCAACCATGAAATCCAAAAAGAGTAAACTCGTTTCTCCCCACTGCTTTTTGAAACAAATCAAAGTCCTTGGCCCCAACAAATGTAATGCCTCCTAGGTTTTCTTTTTCTGTAATACTATGAAACCATTTAATCCAGACAGCCGTCTTTGTGTAAATGCAGAAGAAAATTTACAAGCCTCAAGGAGTTAATCACAGCTCGAGGGGAATCTCTGACATGGAGGTTAGCAAGGCAGTAACTGTGAGGCTGTGACTGCCAGGAGACAATGCCACAGGAAGATGGGTTGATTCTGGATGGAGGTTCAGGCCTGACTCAGCAGGGTACTGCCCTTAGGCATCTCAGCCTAAACAAGAAAGTGGACAGTTGTCAAGGGCACTGATCACCTACACAGTTACAGGATGCTTCGATAGCTGTTCTGGGGCTCACTCTACCTTAATCCCAACTTTCCTGGCCTTGTGTGTCCTCTGGCAGCCAAAAGCCACCTAAGTCCCCACCATATTGAGGGCAGAAACACACTGCAGTACCAGTGCACTGTAGGAGCAGGGCTTAGTGGCCTTTCACAGTCACAGAGGCAGAGCAGGGGTCAGTCTCTCCTCCTCCACACCCAGCTCTTCTCCTCAGCTGGCAGGGTCCTGCCAGGGCATTCTCCATCCCACCCCGTGCCATGGGGCACCACAGGCTGGGGAGCACCAGGCCCTCCTCTCCTCCACCCAAGGAGGGCACAGAGCCTCCTTCAGAGCCCAAGCACATGGCAGCTCTCTACCACTGGACATCTCATGCATTTAAAACCATGGCAATACCTGAGCACCCACAGCCCAGCAAGATCCTCCCGTGGTCAGCTCCAAGGACCATGCTAAATGCCACAAGTGGTCCTTCCCTCCAACTTCTCCAGGACAAGAAAAAAAACCAATGTGCTTTACCTGGTCCACCACAGCTTGATTGGCATTTGCAGCTTCTGGCATCACTTGGCAGCTCCATTTGCAGTGGGACAGGTCTCCTTGGCTCCTGGTTTCACAGCAAATCGGTCATCCAAAGCCCCAGCAGGTCCAGTACCTCTTCTGCAGGGCACTTTCAAACACCAACATCTGGTTCTGTGATTTGAAGCAAAGGAGATGAAGATTAGAAAAAACAAGAGCTGTAAGTGGGACACAGGGAAGGGACAAACCCAGCCCGTGACATGCATTTCAGCCTCAGCCCACAGGAGCCCCAGGCACAGTCACGGCAGCTACAAAGCACCACAGCGTGTTCAGAAGCAGTGCTGGGAAAGGAGCAGCTTGCTTTCTTTATGCCTTGTGAAGCACTGAAGGGACAAGCTGGTCTCCTTGCCGCTGCCAGGCCAGCGGGTGCAGCTCCCTGCGGCACATGGGCTGTGTCAAGAGGTGCTGGGGCAGCCTGAAGGCACCAGCTCTGCTGGGCGAGGAAGTTACAGTGTGAGCAGGCATCGAGAAAAAAGCCAAAGTGGAATGTGGCTTTACCTGCTCTGGGCAGTTGCCTTCATAGGCTTAATACAACCATGCAACAGCCACAACTGCTGAGTTTGAACTCAAGCAAAATCCCAAAGCAATTGCTGGATTAGTCAAATATTTGACTGCATTTGTATCCAAAAGTCTTTTGCCAAAAAAAATGGGCATTTTGTTAAAGAACAGCCACACAGAGGCCGTCCTGGGCTGGAACCTGAACCAGGGCTTTATGATTTTTAAACAGGGCACCTACTGCACCCCACAAAAGAGCCTCTGCTCTCTGCCGTGGAAGTACTGTCAGACTCCACAGCTTTGACGTGATCGAGGTCTCCATGCTGACTCCCAGCACATCACATCCTGGCAGTGGGAGCAGAAGGGCAAGTTTTCATTTTCCACATAGAGATCGTCCAAGCTGAACTGTTAAACGAGCTCCTCGGGTTCTTCCTTTGAACCTCTTCCCACCCTTCACACATCCCAAGAACTACCATGAATCAAAGAGCCAGCAACAAAACCAGCCCCAAACATCTGCAGATTCTCCTTGAGAGAAACCTTCCCACTCGTGAAAAAACAGCTTTGTAATAAGCACACGGCCTCAAAAGCAGAGGGGAAAACCCTTCAAAACACAAAGCAGGAGTGGAGCCACTCATGAAATCAGACTGGTTGATCAGAAATGCTGATCAGTCTGTGCAGAGAGCACCAAAGGCCTGAAAGAATGAATCTGCAAGCCACTGATATCATTTAAAACAGCTGGGATTTTAGAAGACAAGACAGTAGCCACATTTAAAAAAAAAAAAAAAAAAAAAAAAAGAGGATAAAAAATTAAAAGATAGGCACCCCAGTGGGTCCAGAAACAGCCATGTTTGCATTTCAGTGACCACCAGCACAAGCATCTCTGAGCTTCAAGGCTCAGCGTTGCAGGACAGACCCACCCAAGCCGGAGCTGTCAGCCTCACGGCAGAGCTTTTGTTTCCCATTACCAGGTCTGTTATAGGAGCAGCTCAAGAGGGTGCAGGTTTGGTTTGAGCAGCCTCTCTCTGCCAAGGATGAAAACAGGGACCTGAGTACCCCACTTGTGACTTCCTCTCACACTGAGAAGTCTTCCTAGTGCACCCTGGCACCTGATCTCATTAAAAGGGAAGAGGGGAGCAGATGGAAACCAAAAGCAGCTGTCAGCTGCCAACCACTGACCCCATCCGACTCCATCCCTCGCCCCACTGCGGCAGAGGCACAACTGGCTGCTCCTGGAAGGACAACAACAAGGCCAGCAGGAGGCAAGGAGGATTTCAGGTGGGCAATAAACAGCAGGAGCAGATGAAATCTTTGTTATTTAATGAACTTCAGCTGTCCGCTGACAGTGAGATGCACCAAGGGTCCCTTCCAAGGGTCTGCTGGAGAGTCCCCAGCTCCACATACTATCATTTACTGCTGCGGCTCCCGCCTTAGGTATTTACAGCACCATCTTCCCCTTCCCAGCATCCGATCTCTGCTATCCTGGCTTGGCAACTTGGCATCTCCCTTTTCATTTATGCTTTTTCTGGCATCTGGACCACATTTCATAGAATCATTTAGGCTGGAAAAGACCTTTAAGATCATCAAGTGCAACTGTAGACCTAGCACTGCCAAGCCCACCACTGCTTTCCCTGGATGTACGCAAGAACTGCTGCTCAGAAAATCACCTACAGATTGCAAATGCAAGGAGAGGACAGGGAGGGGGAGTTGGCTTTGCAGTCCCTCCCAGCTAGGCCACCTGCTGCATTTTTCATCCTCAGCCTCCACAGCATTTTCTAGACAGAGCAAGAAGAAGCTAAGCTCTCACATACACACCGTGCAAAACAGATTCCAGGCCAAAACAGCCCAAAGGCCCTGTGCAAACCAAGGCGGGCAAGGCCAGCGGCACGAGGCAGGCAGCCCCCCTCCCTCCACGTTTCACCCACAGCCCGCGTGCACTCACGGCCACAGCCCCGGGGGAGAAAGGGAGACAGGCCGGCACTTTCTCTCTCCGGGAGCAAAGCTTGCTCCCTGCCCAGCTCCGCTCGGGGGGAGAAGGGGCTCCAGCTCCCAGCCCCTGACAGGGAAAGTGCTTCATCCTCCAGGTGCCTCTCGCTCAGCACAAGAGCCCCCCTGCCCTGTGCTCTGGGGGCAACCTCCCCCCTCAGACCCTCCCCAGACCAGCAGCTGCCGTGCAGGGACACAGATCCCACAGGAGGGCGAGCGCAGCCCGCGGCCAGCAGAGCTTGGGCAGGACCGAGGGCCCCCTGCCCCGGGCACCCCCCTGCCCCAGTGTCACCACCCACCCCCCCCAGGCTCCCCTGGACCCCGGGTCCCTGCTCCACAAGGCTCCCAAGCCCCCCCCCGCCCGCCCGCGGCTGAGCGGCCCGGCAGCACCGGCACCCAGAGCCGCCATCCGGCTTTCGGCCGGGGAGGGGATGCAGACACCACCCCTCCATCATCCCTCACCTCTCCTTCTCTGCGGGGGCCGTGGGGACACACTCACGGGAGGATCCCCGATGCCAGACAGGCTGTTGTCCCCGTTGCCAGGGCAACTGGGCATGCCAGCTGGCCCCAACACTGCCATGGCAACGCCGGGGAGGGGGTGGGGAGGGGGTGGGGGACGGGAGGGACAGCTCCGGGACATGGGGGCAGAGGGGACAGGGATGCTCAGCGCCCAAAGCCCCCAGTGAGACCAGCAAGCAGGCCCTGAAACCGCCTCCAGCACACCCACCGGGCTCCAGCACAGCTGCAGCCCCGGGTGCGTTACCCCGGCACGGGGCAGCGGCTACAGACAGTCCCGGCAGAACCCAAAGGGCTTCTCCCGGATCGAACAACGCGAGCCCACGGGCAGTGTAGGGTTAATTAACTGCTGTGGAGAGAGCCACAGGCCACCGGGGAACACCCAGAGGGGCAACAGAGCCTCCAAAGCCACTCACACACAACCCACAGCGGTGCCAGCACCCCCCTCCACAGGGACGAGCTGCTTCCTGCTCCCCACGCTTGGTCCTAACCCGGATCCCAGTTCCACCCGCTCAGCTGCTTTGCTGCCACCTCACACCTCCCAGCCCGCCCGCGGCAGGGCTCTGGCACGGGCCCACACTGATGCACAAACAGCACAACCACCCCTGTCCCTCTCGGGAACGCCCTGTCATAAATTAACCCTGCCAAGCGCAGCCCGACAGGCACAGCACTAACTCCTGACTGAACCCCGGCTCCCCCCACGCCCTCACCCAGCAGCTCCACCCCCTGGGCTCTGCTCAGCAGATGCATCGCACCCCAGTGCCTCTGCCCAGTGCCCTTGTGCAGGGGCTGGCACGGGGCTAAGGGGAGGTCAGGCCTTGCTGAGCTTGGCTCAGACCCCTCGTGTTCATTCCAAGGCCAGAGATGCTTCTGCAACCAGGAAAACCGGACGGCTTGGCTGGCTGGCCAGAGCACAGCGGAGAACGAGCCACGGTCGAGCCACAAAACACACACCAGGGCCTGCTGGCACTTCGCACCTTCCCCCCGCTTCCATTCCTTTTGGAACCCCATTTACTGGGATTATGAACTAAATCGCTATTAATATCCAAACTCTCCTTTATCACTCTTTAATTTTTTTTGGTGGGAACACAAGGAAGGTAAACGTCACTTAGCTGCTTCACTTCACGAGAGCAGCTGACCCGACGTGACTTTGTGCCTGACCTTACTAAGTGCTCAGAATATTAGGAACACCCTCAAACCCAGGGATCGCTGCTGCTCCGAGTGTTAACAAAATCAGAACACTTTCCTGCTTTGCAAACCAACAAAAATCAAAGATAAACATGTACATTTACTAAGCACTACTCTGGACTAGAAATCATTTTCCCTCCCTTTCTGCCTAACTGGACCAAGGAACAGATGGATTTGCCCCACTTATTTTCTGGGACTTGAAAGACCAGCGCCCTCAAACACAGCTCTACTCTAAAATTTTTTACATCCTGACATTGAGTAAAATCACAGATCATATTTCCTCCTGCTTCCTCTGTTCCACATCATCTATGCAAAGATTAACATTCCCTTCCCCTCAACTTTTACACACACCCTGCAAGCAAGGCAGTAACTTCACTCCTTCACTCCCAAAACAGCTGCAGCGTTGTACATGCCCGAGGTACTGGGCCCTTTACAGTTTCAGGAAAGGACGAGGTTCCTTTTGTGTTTGCAAGAAACCCCAGAGCACAGCCCTGTCCTATGGACACAAGGCCATGCTGCAGCAAGAGCTGGGATTAAAGGCCTTCAGGGCCCGGGAGCTTGGCAAAAGCTGTGCTGAGGAAGAAGCTGATGTGAGCACTTCCATACGGCCCTCAGGCACCCAAATCCCTTTGTGCATGTGTCCAACAGCTTCCCTCGGTAAAATAAACCTGAACAGAGCTCTGGTGAGACTGTGCTGACAGGGACGGGAAATTAAGAATAAACAGCAGAGTGCTTAAAGGACATGAAGAACAAAAAGGCAAGTTCCATGTAGAGGCACAGCTCCGTGCCTGTACAGATCCTGTGGCTGTCCAGCACAGCCGCAGCCCCGGGTGCGTTACCCCGGCACATGGCAGCAGCTACAGACAGTCCCTTGCTGACCCCGCTCCGCTCTCTGACCCAGTCCTGGGTCTCACCATGCCTGGAGATGGAAAAGTCCTCAGACAGACCCCCCGCTCTCACAGAGCTCCCTGCCCAGGTACACGGGTGCAGCTGAGACAGGGAAGTCGAGGGAGGACCAAGTCTCTTCCAGGCTTCTTCCCAATGCCTGGGCTTATCGGTTCCAAGAAGGCTTGCAAGCCAGCCACAAAAGGAAGCATCAGCCACCGCCCCCAGCGGAGACCCACGCTTTCAAAAAGAGAGCCCAGAAGCTGAAATTTCACCACCATGGATGCTCAGGACCATGGAGTCAGAGGAGGTATGGGGTTTATATCGCTGCCCCCTCTCCATTCCTGGGGTTGGACATACCCACCTCTGCTCCCTCAGGGACCAACAAGCCCCTCTTCCCTTGCCAACACTCCCTCTGCCCCATGAGCTCCCCTCTGCTTTCCTGCACAATATCCAACTGTTACCAGTAAGCTCAGCTTGGAGCCATCATTCCCAACTCACACTTGGCTCTCAGCTGGCTGCCTGCGTTTCTGACTCCAAGACGACACATGTGGAGCAGCCCAGGGCATGGAGGGGGGATCACACTGGCACACAGCCCAGCACAGAAGCAAGCCAGCCCCCTCAGCACTTCAGACAAGCCACCCTCCTCCATCCTAGCAGGGTCTGACCGAAGCAGGCTGCTGGCCCTGCTCTCTTCAGAGGCACAGGGAACTGTTGGTTCATGCAGGGAGCCGCTCTACAGGGCTGAAAATCCTTCCCCCATCCCCTGGGAAATGCTGCTGACGGCTCTCATCCTCCTGCAGAAACACACGAGCGTACAGCCAAGGCCAGCAGCAGGCATGTGGCTCTCTTGCTGCAGTGCCAGAAGGACACAGGGCACCATCAGCCTGCATCCCCCCACAGCCCTGCTGCAGGGTTCTGAGACAAAGCCCCAGCACAGGCACTGCCCAGCTTCTGGACACCAGGACCAGAGCCCCTGGCGGGTGACACAGCCACATCAGAAACATCTTTCCTGGCATCAGTGCTGCACTCACCAGATCGAACCCACAGAGTATCTGGGCACAGCTGGTGGCTTGCAGAGGACATGGAGCTACAGCAAAGGCAAAGACAAGGGCTGCAGTGAGGCCCCAGGGAGAGGAGGGCAGTGCTGGCACAGACAGCTTACACCATCCATGGGAGAATTCCCTTCCCCCGTTTTAACGCATGAAGGAAGAACTCCAGCGCTCAACGAAGGGACTGACTGCGACACTCAAACCGTTTTAGATGCTATCAAAAGGTTTCCTACCAAATAACTGCAGTGAGATCACTTACCCAGCTGCATCGTCATGAAGTCCCAGACATGAATTCCCAAATGGGCAGCCCATAATCCTCTCTCATCCAAGCAGGGTTTTCTTGTTTTCTTCTGAGAAAGAAGGGAAATAAAGTTGGTTCCTTTCAGACATGTTTCCCCTGCCTTCCTCTGGGCAATGCAATCCCACATTGCAGGGGAGAACATTGATTTTTTTGGTAGCACACACCTCAACACACAGCCCTGGGTTTGCTTTCTCCCTTTTTATTCCCATGTTCGGAATCAATTTTTTTCCTCACTTTCTGTTTATTTTACATCTCACTTCCAAACCCTGAGCTGGTTCTCTACTCCTTTTCTAAATCAAGACAGTATCTCAAATGTCTACATTTTGCACACCCTGACATTAGCGGTGCAACCATGAAATCCAAAAAGAGTAAACTCGTTTCTCCCCACTGCTTTTTGAAACAAATCAAAGTCCTTGGCCCCAACAAATGTAATGCCTCCTAGGTTTTCTTTTTCTGTAATACTATGAAACCATTTAATCCAGACAGCCGTCTTTGTGTAAATGCAGAAGAAAATTTACAAGCCTCAAGGAGTTAATCACAGCTCGAGGGGAATCTCTGACATGGAGGTTAGCAAGGCAGTAACTGTGAGGCTGTGACTGCCAGGAGACAATGCCACAGGAAGATGGGTTGATTCTGGATGGAGGTTCAGGCCTGACTCAGCAGGGTACTGCCCTTAGGCATCTCAGCCTAAACAAGAAAGTGGACAGTTGTCAAGGGCACTGATCACCTACACAGTTACAGGATGCTTCGATAGCTGTTCTGGGGCTCACTCTACCTTAATCCCAACTTTCCTGGCCTTGTGTGTCCTCTGGCAGCCAAAAGCCACCTAAGTCCCCACCATATTGAGGGCAGAAACACACTGCAGTACCAGTGCACTGTAGGAGCAGGGCTTAGTGGCCTTTCACAGTCACAGAGGCAGAGCAGGGGTCAGTCTCTCCTCCTCCACACCCAGCTCTTCTCCTCAGCTGGCAGGGTCCTGCCAGGGCATTCTCCATCCCACCCCGTGCCATGGGGCACCACAGGCTGGGGAGCACCAGGCCCTCCTCTCCTCCACCCAAGGAGGGCACAGAGCCTCCTTCAGAGCCCAAGCACATGGCAGCTCTCTACCACTGGACATCTCATGCATTTAAAACCATGGCAATACCTGAGCACCCACAGCCCAGCAAGATCCTCCCGTGGTCAGCTCCAAGGACCATGCTAAATGCCACAAGTGGTCCTTCCCTCCAACTTCTCCAGGACAAGAAAAAAAACCAATGTGCTTTACCTGGTCCACCACAGCTTGATTGGCATTTGCAGCTTCTGGCATCACTTGGCAGCTCCATTTGCAGTGGGACAGGTCTCCTTGGCTCCTGGTTTCACAGCAAATCGGTCATCCAAAGCCCCAGCAGGTCCAGTACCTCTTCTGCAGGGCACTTTCAAACACCAACATCTGGTTCTGTGATTTGAAGCAAAGGAGATGAAGATTAGAAAAAACAAGAGCTGTAAGTGGGACACAGGGAAGGGACAAACCCAGCCCGTGACATGCATTTCAGCCTCAGCCCACAGGAGCCCCAGGCACAGTCACGGCAGCTACAAAGCACCACAGCGTGTTCAGAAGCAGTGCTGGGAAAGGAGCAGCTTGCTTTCTTTATGCCTTGTGAAGCACTGAAGGGACAAGCTGGTCTCCTTGCCGCTGCCAGGCCAGCGGGTGCAGCTCCCTGCGGCACATGGGCTGTGTCAAGAGGTGCTGGGGCAGCCTGAAGGCACCAGCTCTGCTGGGCGAGGAAGTTACAGTGTGAGCAGGCATCGAGAAAAAAGCCAAAGTGGAATGTGGCTTTACCTGCTCTGGGCAGTTGCCTTCATAGGCTTAATACAACCATGCAACAGCCACAACTGCTGAGTTTGAACTCAAGCAAAATCCCAAAGCAATTGCTGGATTAGTCAAATATTTGACTGCATTTGTATCCAAAAGTCTTTTGCCAAAAAAAATGGGCATTTTGTTAAAGAACAGCCACACAGAGGCCGTCCTGGGCTGGAACCTGAACCAGGGCTTTATGATTTTTAAACAGGGCACCTACTGCACCCCACAAAAGAGCCTCTGCTCTCTGCCGTGGAAGTACTGTCAGACTCCACAGCTTTGACGTGATCGAGGTCTCCATGCTGACTCCCAGCACATCACATCCTGGCAGTGGGAGCAGAAGGGCAAGTTTTCATTTTCCACATAGAGATCGTCCAAGCTGAACTGTTAAACGAGCTCCTCGGGTTCTTCCTTTGAACCTCTTCCCACCCTTCACACATCCCAAGAACTACCATGAATCAAAGAGCCAGCAACAAAACCAGCCCCAAACATCTGCAGATTCTCCTTGAGAGAAACCTTCCCACTCGTGAAAAAACAGCTTTGTAATAAGCACACGGCCTCAAAAGCAGAGGGGAAAACCCTTCAAAACACAAAGCAGGAGTGGAGCCACTCATGAAATCAGACTGGTTGATCAGAAATGCTGATCAGTCTGTGCAGGGAGCACCAAAGGCCTGAAAGAATGAATCTGCAAGCCACTGATATCATTTAAAACAGCTGGGATTTTAGAAGACAAGACAGTAGCCACATTTAAAAAAAAAAAAAAAAAAAAAAAAGAGGATAAAAAATTAAAAGATAGGCACCCCAGTGGGTCCAGAAACAGCCATGTTTGCATTTCAGTGACCACCAGCACAAGCATCTCTGAGCTTCAAGGCTCAGCGTTGCAGGACAGACCCACCCAAGCCGGAGCTGTCAGCCTCACGGCAGAGCTTTTGTTTCCCATTACCAGGTCTGTTATAGGAGCAGCTCAAGAGGGTGCAGGTTTGGTTTGAGCAGCCTCTCTCTGCCAAGGATGAAAACAGGGACCTGAGTACCCCACTTGTGACTTCCTCTCACACTGAGAAGTCTTCCTAGTGCACCCTGGCACCTGATCTCATTAAAAGGGAAGAGGGGAGCAGATGGAAACCAAAAGCAGCTGTCAGCTGCCAACCACTGACCCCATCCGACTCCATCCCTCGCCCCACTGCGGCAGAGGCACAACTGGCTGCTCCTGGAAGGACAACAACAAGGCCAGCAGGAGGCAAGGAGGATTTCAGGTGGGCAATAAACAGCAGGAGCAGATGAAATCTTTGTTATTTAATGAACTTCAGCTGTCCGCTGACAGTGAGATGCACCAAGGGTCCCTTCCAAGGGTCTGCTGGAGAGTCCCCAGCTCCACATACTATCATTTACTGCTGCGGCTCCCGCCTTAGGTATTTACAGCACCATCTTCCCCTTCCCAGCATCCGATCTCTGCTATCCTGGCTTGGCAACTTGGCATCTCCCTTTTCATTTATGCTTTTTCTGGCATCTGGACCACATTTCATAGAATCATTTAGGCTGGAAAAGACCTTTAAGATCATCAAGTGCAACTGTAGACCTAGCACTGCCAAGCCCACCACTGCTTTCCCTGGATGTACGCAAGAACTGCTGCTCAGAAAATCACCTACAGATTGCAAATGCAAGGAGAGGACAGGGAGGGGGAGTTGGCTTTGCAGTCCCTCCCAGCTAGGCCACCTGCTGCATTTTTCATCCTCAGCCTCCACAGCATTTTCTAGACAGAGCAAGAAGAAGCTAAGCTCTCACATACACACCGTGCAAAACAGATTCCAGGCCAAAACAGCCCAAAGGCCCTGTGCAAACCAAGGCGGGCAAGGCCAGCGGCACGAGGCAGGCAGCCCCCCTCCCTCCACGTTTCACCCACAGCCCGCGTGCACTCACGGCCGCAGCCCCGGGGGAGAAAGGGAGACAGGCCGGCACTTTCTCTCTCCGGGAGCAAAGCTTGCTCCCTGCCCAGCTCCGCTCGGGGGGAGAAGGGGCTCCAGCTCCCAGCCCCTGACAGGGAAAGTGCTTCATCCTCCAGGTGCCTCTCGCTCAGCACAAGAGCCCCCCTGCCCTGTGCTCTGGGGGCAACCTCCCCCCTCAGACCCTCCCCAGACCAGCAGCTGCCGTGCAGGGACACAGATCCCACAGGAGGGCGAGCGCAGCCCGCGGCCAGCAGAGCTTGGGCAGGACCGAGGGCCCCCTGCCCCGGGCACCCCCCTGCCCCAGTGTCACCACCCACCCCCCCCAGGCTCCCCTGGACCCCGGGTCCCTGCTCCACAAGGCTCCCAAGCCCCCCCCCGCCCGCCCGCGGCTGAGCGGCCCGGCAGCACCGGCACCCAGAGCCGCCATCCGGCTTTCGGCCGGGGAGGGGATGCAGACACCACCCCTCCATCATCCCTCACCTCTCCTTCTCTGCGGGGGCCGTGGGGACACACTCACGGGAGGATCCCCGATGCCAGACAGGCTGTTGTCCCCGTTGCCAGGGCAACTGGGCATGCCAGCTGGCCCCAACACTGCCATGGCAACGCCGGGGAGGGGGTGGGGAGGGGGTGGGGGACGGGAGGGACAGCTCCGGGACATGGGGGCAGAGGGGACAGGGATGCTCAGCGCCCAAAGCCCCCAGTGAGACCAGCAAGCAGGCCCTGAAACCGCCTCCAGCACACCCACCGGGCTCCAGCACAGCTGCAGCCCCGGGTGCGTTACCCCGGCACGGGGCAGCGGCTACAGACAGTCCCGGCAGAACCCAAAGGGCTTCTCCCGGATCGAACAACGCGAGCCCACGGGCAGTGTAGGGTTAATTAACTGCTGTGGAGAGAGCCACAGGCCACCGGGGAACACCCAGAGGGGCAACAGAGCCTCCAAAGCCACTCACACACAACCCACAGCGGTGCCAGCACCCCCCTCCACAGGGACGAGCTGCTTCCTGCTCCCCACGCTTGGTCCTAACCCGGATCCCAGTTCCACCCGCTCAGCTGCTTTGCTGCCACCTCACACCTCCCAGCCCGCCCGCGGCAGGGCTCTGGCACGGGCCCACACTGATGCACAAACAGCACAACCACCCCTGTCCCTCTCGGGAACGCCCTGTCATAAATTAACCCTGCCAAGCGCAGCCCGACAGGCACAGCACTAACTCCTGACTGAACCCCGGCTCCCCCCACGCCCTCACCCAGCAGCTCCACCCCCTGGGCTCTGCTCAGCAGATGCATCGCACCCCAGTGCCTCTGCCCAGTGCCCTTGTGCAGGGGCTGGCACGGGGCTAAGGGGAGGTCAGGCCTTGCTGAGCTTGGCTCAGACCCCTCGTGTTCATTCCAAGGCCAGAGATGCTTCTGCAACCAGGAAAACCGGACGGCTTGGCTGGCTGGCCAGAGCACAGCGGAGAACGAGCCACGGTCGAGCCACAAAACACACACCAGGGCCTGCTGGCACTTCGCACCTTCCCCCCGCTTCCATTCCTTTTGGAACCCCATTTACTGGGATTATGAACTAAATCGCTATTAATATCCAAACTCTCCTTTATCACTCTTTAATTTTTTTTGGTGGGAACACAAGGAAGGTAAACGTCACTTAGCTGCTTCACTTCACGAGAGCAGCTGACCCGACGTGACTTTGTGCCTGACCTTACTAAGTGCTCAGAATATTAGGAACACCCTCAAACCCAGGGATCGCTGCTGCTCCGAGTGTTAACAAAATCAGAACACTTTCCTGCTTTGCAAACCAACAAAAATCAAAGATAAACATGTACATTTACTAAGCACTACTCTGGACTAGAAATCATTTTCCCTCCCTTTCTGCCTAACTGGACCAAGGAACAGATGGATTTGCCCCACTTATTTTCTGGGACTTGAAAGACCAGCGCCCTCAAACACAGCTCTACTCTAAAATTTTTTACATCCTGACATTGAGTAAAATCACAGATCATATTTCCTCCTGCTTCCTCTGTTCCACATCATCTATGCAAAGATTAACATTCCCTTCCCCTCAACTTTTACACACACCCTGCAAGCAAGGCAGTAACTTCACTCCTTCACTCCCAAAACAGCTGCAGCGTTGTACATGCCCGAGGTACTGGGCCCTTTACAGTTTCAGGAAAGGACGAGGTTCCTTTTGTGTTTGCAAGAAACCCCAGAGCACAGCCCTGTCCTATGGACACAAGGCCATGCTGCAGCAAGAGCTGGGATTAAAGGCCTTCAGGGCCCGGGAGCTTGGCAAAAGCTGTGCTGAGGAAGAAGCTGATGTGAGCACTTCCATACGGCCCTCAGGCACCCAAATCCCTTTGTGCATGTGTCCAACAGCTTCCCTCGGTAAAATAAACCTGAACAGAGCTCTGGTGAGACTGTGCTGACAGGGACGGGAAATTAAGAATAAACAGCAGAGTGCTTAAAGGACATGAAGAACAAAAAGGCAAGTTCCATGTAGAGGCACAGCTCCGTGCCTGTACAGATCCTGTGGCTGTCCAGCACAGCCGCAGCCCCGGGTGCGTTACCCCGGCACATGGCAGCAGCTACAGACAGTCCCTTGCTGACCCCGCTCCGCTCTCTGACCCAGTCCTGGGTCTCACCATGCCTGGAGATGGAAAAGTCCTCAGACAGACCCCCCGCTCTCACAGAGCTCCCTGCCCAGGTACACGGGTGCAGCTGAGACAGGGAAGTCGAGGGAGGACCAAGTCTCTTCCAGGCTTCTTCCCAATGCCTGGGCTTATCGGTTCCAAGAAGGCTTGCAAGCCAGCCACAAAAGGAAGCATCAGCCACCGCCCCCAGCGGAGACCCACGCTTTCAAAAAGAGAGCCCAGAAGCTGAAATTTCACCACCATGGATGCTCAGGACCATGGAGTCAGAGGAGGTATGGGGTTTATATCGCTGCCCCCTCTCCATTCCTGGGGTTGGACATACCCACCTCTGCTCCCTCAGGGACCAACAAGCCCCTCTTCCCTTGCCAACACTCCCTCTGCCCCATGAGCTCCCCTCTGCTTTCCTGCACAATATCCAACTGTTACCAGTAAGCTCAGCTTGGAGCCATCATTCCCAACTCACACTTGGCTCTCAGCTGGCTGCCTGCGTTTCTGACTCCAAGACGACACATGTGGAGCAGCCCAGGGCATGGAGGGGGGATCACACTGGCACACAGCCCAGCACAGAAGCAAGCCAGCCCCCTCAGCACTTCAGACAAGCCACCCTCCTCCATCCTAGCAGGGTCTGACCGAAGCAGGCTGCTGGCCCTGCTCTCTTCAGAGGCACAGGGAACTGTTGGTTCATGCAGGGAGCCGCTCTACAGGGCTGAAAATCCTTCCCCCATCCCCTGGGAAATGCTGCTGACGGCTCTCATCCTCCTGCAGAAACACACGAGCGTACAGCCAAGGCCAGCAGCAGGCATGTGGCTCTCTTGCTGCAGTGCCAGAAGGACACAGGGCACCATCAGCCTGCATCCCCCCACAGCCCTGCTGCAGGGTTCTGAGACAAAGCCCCAGCACAGGCACTGCCCAGCTTCTGGACACCAGGACCAGAGCCCCTGGCGGGTGACACAGCCACATCAGAAACATCTTTCCTGGCATCAGTGCTGCACTCACCAGATCGAACCCACAGAGTATCTGGGCACAGCTGGTGGCTTGCAGAGGACATGGAGCTACAGCAAAGGCAAAGACAAGGGCTGCAGTGAGGCCCCAGGGAGAGGAGGGCAGTGCTGGCACAGACAGCTTACACCATCCATGGGAGAATTCCCTTCCCCCGTTTTAACGCATGAAGGAAGAACTCCAGCGCTCAACGAAGGGACTGACTGCGACACTCAAACCGTTTTAGATGCTATCAAAAGGTTTCCTACCAAATAACTGCAGTGAGATCACTTACCCAGCTGCATCGTCATGAAGTCCCAGACATGAATTCCCAAATGGGCAGCCCATAATCCTCTCTCATCCAAGCAGGGTTTTCTTGTTTTCTTCTGAGAAAGAAGGGAAATAAAGTTGGTTCCTTTCAGACATGTTTCCCCTGCCTTCCTCTGGGCAATGCAATCCCACATTGCAGGGGAGAACATTGATTTTTTTGGTAGCACACACCTCAACACACAGCCCTGGGTTTGCTTTCTCCCTTTTTATTCCCATGTTCGGAATCAATTTTTTTCCTCACTTTCTGTTTATTTTACATCTCACTTCCAAACCCTGAGCTGGTTCTCTACTCCTTTTCTAAATCAAGACAGTATCTCAAATGTCTACATTTTGCACACCCTGACATTAGCGGTGCAACCATGAAATCCAAAAAGAGTAAACTCGTTTCTCCCCACTGCTTTTTGAAACAAATCAAAGTCCTTGGCCCCAACAAATGTAATGCCTCCTAGGTTTTCTTTTTCTGTAATACTATGAAACCATTTAATCCAGACAGCCGTCTTTGTGTAAATGCAGAAGAAAATTTACAAGCCTCAAGGAGTTAATCACAGCTCGAGGGGAATCTCTGACATGGAGGTTAGCAAGGCAGTAACTGTGAGGCTGTGACTGCCAGGAGACAATGCCACAGGAAGATGGGTTGATTCTGGATGGAGGTTCAGGCCTGACTCAGCAGGGTACTGCCCTTAGGCATCTCAGCCTAAACAAGAAAGTGGACAGTTGTCAAGGGCACTGATCACCTACACAGTTACAGGATGCTTCGATAGCTGTTCTGGGGCTCACTCTACCTTAATCCCAACTTTCCTGGCCTTGTGTGTCCTCTGGCAGCCAAAAGCCACCTAAGTCCCCACCATATTGAGGGCAGAAACACACTGCAGTACCAGTGCACTGTAGGAGCAGGGCTTAGTGGCCTTTCACAGTCACAGAGGCAGAGCAGGGGTCAGTCTCTCCTCCTCCACACCCAGCTCTTCTCCTCAGCTGGCAGGGTCCTGCCAGGGCATTCTCCATCCCACCCCGTGCCATGGGGCACCACAGGCTGGGGAGCACCAGGCCCTCCTCTCCTCCACCCAAGGAGGGCACAGAGCCTCCTTCAGAGCCCAAGCACATGGCAGCTCTCTACCACTGGACATCTCATGCATTTAAAACCATGGCAATACCTGAGCACCCACAGCCCAGCAAGATCCTCCCGTGGTCAGCTCCAAGGACCATGCTAAATGCCACAAGTGGTCCTTCCCTCCAACTTCTCCAGGACAAGAAAAAAAACCAATGTGCTTTACCTGGTCCACCACAGCTTGATTGGCATTTGCAGCTTCTGGCATCACTTGGCAGCTCCATTTGCAGTGGGACAGGTCTCCTTGGCTCCTGGTTTCACAGCAAATCGGTCATCCAAAGCCCCAGCAGGTCCAGTACCTCTTCTGCAGGGCACTTTCAAACACCAACATCTGGTTCTGTGATTTGAAGCAAAGGAGATGAAGATTAGAAAAAACAAGAGCTGTAAGTGGGACACAGGGAAGGGACAAACCCAGCCCGTGACATGCATTTCAGCCTCAGCCCACAGGAGCCCCAGGCACAGTCACGGCAGCTACAAAGCACCACAGCGTGTTCAGAAGCAGTGCTGGGAAAGGAGCAGCTTGCTTTCTTTATGCCTTGTGAAGCACTGAAGGGACAAGCTGGTCTCCTTGCCGCTGCCAGGCCAGCGGGTGCAGCTCCCTGCGGCACATGGGCTGTGTCAAGAGGTGCTGGGGCAGCCTGAAGGCACCAGCTCTGCTGGGCGAGGAAGTTACAGTGTGAGCAGGCATCGAGAAAAAAGCCAAAGTGGAATGTGGCTTTACCTGCTCTGGGCAGTTGCCTTCATAGGCTTAATACAACCATGCAACAGCCACAACTGCTGAGTTTGAACTCAAGCAAAATCCCAAAGCAATTGCTGGATTAGTCAAATATTTGACTGCATTTGTATCCAAAAGTCTTTTGCCAAAAAAAATGGGCATTTTGTTAAAGAACAGCCACACAGAGGCCGTCCTGGGCTGGAACCTGAACCAGGGCTTTATGATTTTTAAACAGGGCACCTACTGCACCCCACAAAAGAGCCTCTGCTCTCTGCCGTGGAAGTACTGTCAGACTCCACAGCTTTGACGTGATCGAGGTCTCCATGCTGACTCCCAGCACATCACATCCTGGCAGTGGGAGCAGAAGGGCAAGTTTTCATTTTCCACATAGAGATCGTCCAAGCTGAACTGTTAAACGAGCTCCTCGGGTTCTTCCTTTGAACCTCTTCCCACCCTTCACACATCCCAAGAACTACCATGAATCAAAGAGCCAGCAACAAAACCAGCCCCAAACATCTGCAGATTCTCCTTGAGAGAAACCTTCCCACTCGTGAAAAAACAGCTTTGTAATAAGCACACGGCCTCAAAAGCAGAGGGGAAAACCCTTCAAAACACAAAGCAGGAGTGGAGCCACTCATGAAATCAGACTGGTTGATCAGAAATGCTGATCAGTCTGTGCAGGGAGCACCAAAGGCCTGAAAGAATGAATCTGCAAGCCACTGATATCATTTAAAACAGCTGGGATTTTAGAAGACAAGACAGTAGCCACATTTAAAAAAAAAAAAAAAAAAAAAAAAGAGGATAAAAAATTAAAAGATAGGCACCCCAGTGGGTCCAGAAACAGCCATGTTTGCATTTCAGTGACCACCAGCACAAGCATCTCTGAGCTTCAAGGCTCAGCGTTGCAGGACAGACCCACCCAAGCCGGAGCTGTCAGCCTCACGGCAGAGCTTTTGTTTCCCATTACCAGGTCTGTTATAGGAGCAGCTCAAGAGGGTGCAGGTTTGGTTTGAGCAGCCTCTCTCTGCCAAGGATGAAAACAGGGACCTGAGTACCCCACTTGTGACTTCCTCTCACACTGAGAAGTCTTCCTAGTGCACCCTGGCACCTGATCTCATTAAAAGGGAAGAGGGGAGCAGATGGAAACCAAAAGCAGCTGTCAGCTGCCAACCACTGACCCCATCCGACTCCATCCCTCGCCCCACTGCGGCAGAGGCACAACTGGCTGCTCCTGGAAGGACAACAACAAGGCCAGCAGGAGGCAAGGAGGATTTCAGGTGGGCAATAAACAGCAGGAGCAGATGAAATCTTTGTTATTTAATGAACTTCAGCTGTCCGCTGACAGTGAGATGCACCAAGGGTCCCTTCCAAGGGTCTGCTGGAGAGTCCCCAGCTCCACATACTATCATTTACTGCTGCGGCTCCCGCCTTAGGTATTTACAGCACCATCTTCCCCTTCCCAGCATCCGATCTCTGCTATCCTGGCTTGGCAACTTGGCATCTCCCTTTTCATTTATGCTTTTTCTGGCATCTGGACCACATTTCATAGAATCATTTAGGCTGGAAAAGACCTTTAAGATCATCAAGTGCAACTGTAGACCTAGCACTGCCAAGCCCACCACTGCTTTCCCTGGATGTACGCAAGAACTGCTGCTCAGAAAATCACCTACAGATTGCAAATGCAAGGAGAGGACAGGGAGGGGGAGTTGGCTTTGCAGTCCCTCCCAGCTAGGCCACCTGCTGCATTTTTCATCCTCAGCCTCCACAGCATTTTCTAGACAGAGCAAGAAGAAGCTAAGCTCTCACATACACACCGTGCAAAACAGATTCCAGGCCAAAACAGCCCAAAGGCCCTGTGCAAACCAAGGCGGGCAAGGCCAGCGGCACGAGGCAGGCAGCCCCCCTCCCTCCACGTTTCACCCACAGCCCGCGTGCACTCACGGCCGCAGCCCCGGGGGAGAAAGGGAGACAGGCCGGCACTTTCTCTCTCCGGGAGCAAAGCTTGCTCCCTGCCCAGCTCCGCTCGGGGGGAGAAGGGGCTCCAGCTCCCAGCCCCTGACAGGGAAAGTGCTTCATCCTCCAGGTGCCTCTCGCTCAGCACAAGAGCCCCCCTGCCCTGTGCTCTGGGGGCAACCTCCCCCCTCAGACCCTCCCCAGACCAGCAGCTGCCGTGCAGGGACACAGATCCCACAGGAGGGCGAGCGCAGCCCGCGGCCAGCAGAGCTTGGGCAGGACCGAGGGCCCCCTGCCCCGGGCACCCCCCTGCCCCAGTGTCACCACCCACCCCCCCCAGGCTCCCCTGGACCCCGGGTCCCTGCTCCACAAGGCTCCCAAGCCCCCCCCCGCCCGCCCGCGGCTGAGCGGCCCGGCAGCACCGGCACCCAGAGCCGCCATCCGGCTTTCGGCCGGGGAGGGGATGCAGACACCACCCCTCCATCATCCCTCACCTCTCCTTCTCTGCGGGGGCCGTGGGGACACACTCACGGGAGGATCCCCGATGCCAGACAGGCTGTTGTCCCCGTTGCCAGGGCAACTGGGCATGCCAGCTGGCCCCAACACTGCCATGGCAACGCCGGGGAGGGGGTGGGGAGGGGGTGGGGGACGGGAGGGACAGCTCCGGGACATGGGGGCAGAGGGGACAGGGATGCTCAGCGCCCAAAGCCCCCAGTGAGACCAGCAAGCAGGCCCTGAAACCGCCTCCAGCACACCCACCGGGCTCCAGCACAGCTGCAGCCCCGGGTGCGTTACCCCGGCACGGGGCAGCGGCTACAGACAGTCCCGGCAGAACCCAAAGGGCTTCTCCCGGATCGAACAACGCGAGCCCACGGGCAGTGTAGGGTTAATTAACTGCTGTGGAGAGAGCCACAGGCCACCGGGGAACACCCAGAGGGGCAACAGAGCCTCCAAAGCCACTCACACACAACCCACAGCGGTGCCAGCACCCCCCTCCACAGGGACGAGCTGCTTCCTGCTCCCCACGCTTGGTCCTAACCCGGATCCCAGTTCCACCCGCTCAGCTGCTTTGCTGCCACCTCACACCTCCCAGCCCGCCCGCGGCAGGGCTCTGGCACGGGCCCACACTGATGCACAAACAGCACAACCACCCCTGTCCCTCTCGGGAACGCCCTGTCATAAATTAACCCTGCCAAGCGCAGCCCGACAGGCACAGCACTAACTCCTGACTGAACCCCGGCTCCCCCCACGCCCTCACCCAGCAGCTCCACCCCCTGGGCTCTGCTCAGCAGATGCATCGCACCCCAGTGCCTCTGCCCAGTGCCCTTGTGCAGGGGCTGGCACGGGGCTAAGGGGAGGTCAGGCCTTGCTGAGCTTGGCTCAGACCCCTCGTGTTCATTCCAAGGCCAGAGATGCTTCTGCAACCAGGAAAACCGGACGGCTTGGCTGGCTGGCCAGAGCACAGCGGAGAACGAGCCACGGTCGAGCCACAAAACACACACCAGGGCCTGCTGGCACTTCGCACCTTCCCCCCGCTTCCATTCCTTTTGGAACCCCATTTACTGGGATTATGAACTAAATCGCTATTAATATCCAAACTCTCCTTTATCACTCTTTAATTTTTTTTGGTGGGAACACAAGGAAGGTAAACGTCACTTAGCTGCTTCACTTCACGAGAGCAGCTGACCCGACGTGACTTTGTGCCTGACCTTACTAAGTGCTCAGAATATTAGGAACACCCTCAAACCCAGGGATCGCTGCTGCTCCGAGTGTTAACAAAATCAGAACACTTTCCTGCTTTGCAAACCAACAAAAATCAAAGATAAACATGTACATTTACTAAGCACTACTCTGGACTAGAAATCATTTTCCCTCCCTTTCTGCCTAACTGGACCAAGGAACAGATGGATTTGCCCCACTTATTTTCTGGGACTTGAAAGACCAGCGCCCTCAAACACAGCTCTACTCTAAAATTTTTTACATCCTGACATTGAGTAAAATCACAGATCATATTTCCTCCTGCTTCCTCTGTTCCACATCATCTATGCAAAGATTAACATTCCCTTCCCCTCAACTTTTACACACACCCTGCAAGCAAGGCAGTAACTTCACTCCTTCACTCCCAAAACAGCTGCAGCGTTGTACATGCCCGAGGTACTGGGCCCTTTACAGTTTCAGGAAAGGACGAGGTTCCTTTTGTGTTTGCAAGAAACCCCAGAGCACAGCCCTGTCCTATGGACACAAGGCCATGCTGCAGCAAGAGCTGGGATTAAAGGCCTTCAGGGCCCGGGAGCTTGGCAAAAGCTGTGCTGAGGAAGAAGCTGATGTGAGCACTTCCATACGGCCCTCAGGCACCCAAATCCCTTTGTGCATGTGTCCAACAGCTTCCCTCGGTAAAATAAACCTGAACAGAGCTCTGGTGAGACTGTGCTGACAGGGACGGGAAATTAAGAATAAACAGCAGAGTGCTTAAAGGACATGAAGAACAAAAAGGCAAGTTCCATGTAGAGGCACAGCTCCGTGCCTGTACAGATCCTGTGGCTGTCCAGCACAGCCGCAGCCCCGGGTGCGTTACCCCGGCACATGGCAGCAGCTACAGACAGTCCCTTGCTGACCCCGCTCCGCTCTCTGACCCAGTCCTGGGTCTCACCATGCCTGGAGATGGAAAAGTCCTCAGACAGACCCCCCGCTCTCACAGAGCTCCCTGCCCAGGTACACGGGTGCAGCTGAGACAGGGAAGTCGAGGGAGGACCAAGTCTCTTCCAGGCTTCTTCCCAATGCCTGGGCTTATCGGTTCCAAGAAGGCTTGCAAGCCAGCCACAAAAGGAAGCATCAGCCACCGCCCCCAGCGGAGACCCACGCTTTCAAAAAGAGAGCCCAGAAGCTGAAATTTCACCACCATGGATGCTCAGGACCATGGAGTCAGAGGAGGTATGGGGTTTATATCGCTGCCCCCTCTCCATTCCTGGGGTTGGACATACCCACCTCTGCTCCCTCAGGGACCAACAAGCCCCTCTTCCCTTGCCAACACTCCCTCTGCCCCATGAGCTCCCCTCTGCTTTCCTGCACAATATCCAACTGTTACCAGTAAGCTCAGCTTGGAGCCATCATTCCCAACTCACACTTGGCTCTCAGCTGGCTGCCTGCGTTTCTGACTCCAAGACGACACATGTGGAGCAGCCCAGGGCATGGAGGGGGGATCACACTGGCACACAGCCCAGCACAGAAGCAAGCCAGCCCCCTCAGCACTTCAGACAAGCCACCCTCCTCCATCCTAGCAGGGTCTGACCGAAGCAGGCTGCTGGCCCTGCTCTCTTCAGAGGCACAGGGAACTGTTGGTTCATGCAGGGAGCCGCTCTACAGGGCTGAAAATCCTTCCCCCATCCCCTGGGAAATGCTGCTGACGGCTCTCATCCTCCTGCAGAAACACACGAGCGTACAGCCAAGGCCAGCAGCAGGCATGTGGCTCTCTTGCTGCAGTGCCAGAAGGACACAGGGCACCATCAGCCTGCATCCCCCCACAGCCCTGCTGCAGGGTTCTGAGACAAAGCCCCAGCACAGGCACTGCCCAGCTTCTGGACACCAGGACCAGAGCCCCTGGCGGGTGACACAGCCACATCAGAAACATCTTTCCTGGCATCAGTGCTGCACTCACCAGATCGAACCCACAGAGTATCTGGGCACAGCTGGTGGCTTGCAGAGGACATGGAGCTACAGCAAAGGCAAAGACAAGGGCTGCAGTGAGGCCCCAGGGAGAGGAGGGCAGTGCTGGCACAGACAGCTTACACCATCCATGGGAGAATTCCCTTCCCCCGTTTTAACGCATGAAGGAAGAACTCCAGCGCTCAACGAAGGGACTGACTGCGACACTCAAACCGTTTTAGATGCTATCAAAAGGTTTCCTACCAAATAACTGCAGTGAGATCACTTACCCAGCTGCATCGTCATGAAGTCCCAGACATGAATTCCCAAATGGGCAGCCCATAATCCTCTCTCATCCAAGCAGGGTTTTCTTGTTTTCTTCTGAGAAAGAAGGGAAATAAAGTTGGTTCCTTTCAGACATGTTTCCCCTGCCTTCCTCTGGGCAATGCAATCCCACATTGCAGGGGAGAACATTGATTTTTTTGGTAGCACACACCTCAACACACAGCCCTGGGTTTGCTTTCTCCCTTTTTATTCCCATGTTCGGAATCAATTTTTTTCCTCACTTTCTGTTTATTTTACATCTCACTTCCAAACCCTGAGCTGGTTCTCTACTCCTTTTCTAAATCAAGACAGTATCTCAAATGTCTACATTTTGCACACCCTGACATTAGCGGTGCAACCATGAAATCCAAAAAGAGTAAACTCGTTTCTCCCCACTGCTTTTTGAAACAAATCAAAGTCCTTGGCCCCAACAAATGTAATGCCTCCTAGGTTTTCTTTTTCTGTAATACTATGAAACCATTTAATCCAGACAGCCGTCTTTGTGTAAATGCAGAAGAAAATTTACAAGCCTCAAGGAGTTAATCACAGCTCGAGGGGAATCTCTGACATGGAGGTTAGCAAGGCAGTAACTGTGAGGCTGTGACTGCCAGGAGACAATGCCACAGGAAGATGGGTTGATTCTGGATGGAGGTTCAGGCCTGACTCAGCAGGGTACTGCCCTTAGGCATCTCAGCCTAAACAAGAAAGTGGACAGTTGTCAAGGGCACTGATCACCTACACAGTTACAGGATGCTTCGATAGCTGTTCTGGGGCTCACTCTACCTTAATCCCAACTTTCCTGGCCTTGTGTGTCCTCTGGCAGCCAAAAGCCACCTAAGTCCCCACCATATTGAGGGCAGAAACACACTGCAGTACCAGTGCACTGTAGGAGCAGGGCTTAGTGGCCTTTCACAGTCACAGAGGCAGAGCAGGGGTCAGTCTCTCCTCCTCCACACCCAGCTCTTCTCCTCAGCTGGCAGGGTCCTGCCAGGGCATTCTCCATCCCACCCCGTGCCATGGGGCACCACAGGCTGGGGAGCACCAGGCCCTCCTCTCCTCCACCCAAGGAGGGCACAGAGCCTCCTTCAGAGCCCAAGCACATGGCAGCTCTCTACCACTGGACATCTCATGCATTTAAAACCATGGCAATACCTGAGCACCCACAGCCCAGCAAGATCCTCCCGTGGTCAGCTCCAAGGACCATGCTAAATGCCACAAGTGGTCCTTCCCTCCAACTTCTCCAGGACAAGAAAAAAAACCAATGTGCTTTACCTGGTCCACCACAGCTTGATTGGCATTTGCAGCTTCTGGCATCACTTGGCAGCTCCATTTGCAGTGGGACAGGTCTCCTTGGCTCCTGGTTTCACAGCAAATCGGTCATCCAAAGCCCCAGCAGGTCCAGTACCTCTTCTGCAGGGCACTTTCAAACACCAACATCTGGTTCTGTGATTTGAAGCAAAGGAGATGAAGATTAGAAAAAACAAGAGCTGTAAGTGGGACACAGGGAAGGGACAAACCCAGCCCGTGACATGCATTTCAGCCTCAGCCCACAGGAGCCCCAGGCACAGTCACGGCAGCTACAAAGCACCACAGCGTGTTCAGAAGCAGTGCTGGGAAAGGAGCAGCTTGCTTTCTTTATGCCTTGTGAAGCACTGAAGGGACAAGCTGGTCTCCTTGCCGCTGCCAGGCCAGCGGGTGCAGCTCCCTGCGGCACATGGGCTGTGTCAAGAGGTGCTGGGGCAGCCTGAAGGCACCAGCTCTGCTGGGCGAGGAAGTTACAGTGTGAGCAGGCATCGAGAAAAAAGCCAAAGTGGAATGTGGCTTTACCTGCTCTGGGCAGTTGCCTTCATAGGCTTAATACAACCATGCAACAGCCACAACTGCTGAGTTTGAACTCAAGCAAAATCCCAAAGCAATTGCTGGATTAGTCAAATATTTGACTGCATTTGTATCCAAAAGTCTTTTGCCAAAAAAAATGGGCATTTTGTTAAAGAACAGCCACACAGAGGCCGTCCTGGGCTGGAACCTGAACCAGGGCTTTATGATTTTTAAACAGGGCACCTACTGCACCCCACAAAAGAGCCTCTGCTCTCTGCCGTGGAAGTACTGTCAGACTCCACAGCTTTGACGTGATCGAGGTCTCCATGCTGACTCCCAGCACATCACATCCTGGCAGTGGGAGCAGAAGGGCAAGTTTTCATTTTCCACATAGAGATCGTCCAAGCTGAACTGTTAAACGAGCTCCTCGGGTTCTTCCTTTGAACCTCTTCCCACCCTTCACACATCCCAAGAACTACCATGAATCAAAGAGCCAGCAACAAAACCAGCCCCAAACATCTGCAGATTCTCCTTGAGAGAAACCTTCCCACTCGTGAAAAAACAGCTTTGTAATAAGCACACGGCCTCAAAAGCAGAGGGGAAAACCCTTCAAAACACAAAGCAGGAGTGGAGCCACTCATGAAATCAGACTGGTTGATCAGAAATGCTGATCAGTCTGTGCAGGGAGCACCAAAGGCCTGAAAGAATGAATCTGCAAGCCACTGATATCATTTAAAACAGCTGGGATTTTAGAAGACAAGACAGTAGCCACATTTAAAAAAAAAAAAAAAAAAAAAAAGAGGATAAAAAATTAAAAGATAGGCACCCCAGTGGGTCCAGAAACAGCCATGTTTGCATTTCAGTGACCACCAGCACAAGCATCTCTGAGCTTCAAGGCTCAGCGTTGCAGGACAGACCCACCCAAGCCGGAGCTGTCAGCCTCACGGCAGAGCTTTTGTTTCCCATTACCAGGTCTGTTATAGGAGCAGCTCAAGAGGGTGCAGGTTTGGTTTGAGCAGCCTCTCTCTGCCAAGGATGAAAACAGGGACCTGAGTACCCCACTTGTGACTTCCTCTCACACTGAGAAGTCTTCCTAGTGCACCCTGGCACCTGATCTCATTAAAAGGGAAGAGGGGAGCAGATGGAAACCAAAAGCAGCTGTCAGCTGCCAACCACTGACCCCATCCGACTCCATCCCTCGCCCCACTGCGGCAGAGGCACAACTGGCTGCTCCTGGAAGGACAACAACAAGGCCAGCAGGAGGCAAGGAGGATTTCAGGTGGGCAATAAACAGCAGGAGCAGATGAAATCTTTGTTATTTAATGAACTTCAGCTGTCCGCTGACAGTGAGATGCACCAAGGGTCCCTCCAAGGGTCTGCTGGAGAGTCCCCAGCTCCACATACTATCATTTACTGCTGCGGCTCCCGCCTTAGGTATTTACAGCACCATCTTCCCCTTCCCAGCATCCGATTTCTGCTATCCTGGCTTGGCAACTTGGCATCTCCCTTTTCATTTATGCTTTTTCTGGCATCTGGACCACATTTCATAGAATCATTTAGGCTGGAAAAGACCTTTAAGATCATCAAGTGCAACTGTAGACCTAGCACTGCCAAGCCCACCACTGCTTTCCCTGGATGTACGCAAGAACTGCTGCTCAGAAAATCACCTACAGATTTCAAATGCAAGGAGAGGACAGGGAGGGGGAGTTGGCTTTGCAGTCCCTCCCAGCTAGGCCACCTGCTGCATTTTTCATCCTCAGCCTCCACAGCATTTTCTAGACAGAGCAAGAAGAAGCTAAGCTCTCACATACACACCGTGCAAAACAGATTCCAGGCCAAAACAGCCCAAAGGCCCTGTGCAAACCAAGGCGGGCAAGGCCAGCGGCACGAGGCAGGCAGCCCCCCTCCCTCCACGTTTCACCCACAGCCCGCGTGCACTCACGGCCGCAGCCCCGGGGGAGAAAGGGAGACAGGCCGGCACTTTCTCTCTCCGGGAGCAAAGCTTGCTCCCTGCCCAGCTCCGCTCGGGGGGAGAAGGGGCTCCAGCTCCCAGCCCCTGACAGGGAAAGTGCTTCATCCTCCAGGTGCCTCTCGCTCAGCACAAGAGCCCCCCTGCCCTGTGCTCTGGGGGCAACCTCCCCCCTCAGACCCTCCCCAGACCAGCAGCTGCCGTGCAGGGACACAGATCCCACAGGAGGGCGAGCGCAGCCCGCGGCCAGCAGAGCTTGGGCAGGACCGAGGGCCCCCTGCCCCGGGCACCCCCCTGCCCCAGTGTCACCACCCACCCCCCCCAGGCTCCCCTGGACCCCAGGTCCCTGCTCCACAAGGCTCCCAAGCCCCCCCCCGCCCGCCCGCGGCTGAGCGGCCCGGCAGCACCGGCACCCAGAGCCGCCATCCGGCTTTCGGCCGGGGAGGGGACGCAGACACCACCCCTCCATCATCCCTCACCTCTCCTTCTCTGCGGGGGCCGTGGGGACACACTCACGGGAGGATCCCCGATGCCAGACAGGCTGTTGTCCCCGTTGCCAGGGCAACTGGGCATGCCAGCTGGCCCCAACACTGCCATGGCAACGCCGGGGAGGGGGTGGGGAGGGGGTGGGGGACGGGAGGGACAGCTCCGGGACATGGGGGCAGAGGGGACAGGGATGCTCAGCGCCCAAAGCCCCCAGTGAGACCAGCAAGCAGGCCCTGAAACCGCCTCCAGCACACCCACCGGGCTCCAGCACAGCTGCAGCCCCGGGTGCGTTACCCCGGCACGGGGCAGCGGCTACAGACAGTCCTGGCAGAACCCAAAGGGCTTCTCCCGGATCGAACAACGCGAGCCCACGGGCAGTGTAGGGTTAATTAACTGCTGTGGAGAGAGCCACAGGCCACCGGGGAACACCCAGAGGGGCAACAGAGCCTCCAAAGCCACTCACACACAACCCACAGCGGTGCCAGCACCCCCCTCCACAGGGACGAGCTGCTTCCTGCTCCCCACGCTTGGTCCTAACCCGGATCCCAGTTCCACCCGCTCAGCTGCTTTGCTGCCACCTCACACCTCCCAGCCCGCCCGCGGCAGGGCTCTGGCACGGGCCCACACTGATGCACAAACAGCACAACCACCCCTGTCCCTCTCGGGAACGCCCTGTCATAAATTAACCCTGCCAAGCGCAGCCCGACAGGCACAGCACTAACTCCTGACTGAACCCCGGCTCCCCCCACGCCCTCACCCAGCAGCTCCACCCCCTGGGCTCCGCTCAGCAGATGCATCGCACCCCAGTGCCTCTGCCCAGTGCCCTTGTGCAGGGGCTGGCACGGGGCTAAGGGGAGGTCAGGCCTTGCTGAGCTTGGCTCAGATCCCTCGTGTTCATTCCAAGGCCAGAGATGCTTCTGCAACCAGGAAAACCGGACGGCTTGGCTGGCTGGCCAGAGCACAGCGGAGAACGAGCCACGGTCGAGCCACAAAACACACACCAGGGCCTGCTGGCACTTCGCACCTTCCCCCCGCTTCCATTCCTTTTGGAACCCCATTTACTGGGATTATGAACTAAATCGCTATTAATATCCAAACTCTCCTTTATCACTCTTTAATTTTTTTTGGTGGGAACACAAGGAAGGTAAACGTCACTTAGCTGCTTCACTTCACGAGAGCAGCTGACCCGACGTGACTTTGTGCCTGACCTTACTAAGTGCTCAGAATATTAGGAACACCCTCAAACCCAGGGATCGCTGCTGCTCCGAGTGTTAACAAAATCAGAACACTTTCCTGCTTTGCAAACCAACAAAAATCAAAGATAAACATGTACATTTACTAAGCACTACTCTGGACTAGAAATCATTTTCCCTCCCTTTCTGCCTAACTGGACCAAGGAACAGATGGATTTGCCCCACTTATTTTCTGGGACTTGAAAGACCAGCGCCCTCAAACACAGCTCTACTCTAAAATTTTTTACATCCTGACATTGAGTAAAATCACAGATCATATTTCCTCCTGCTTCCTCTGTTCCACATCATCTATGCAAAGATTAACATTCCCTTCCCCTCAACTTTTACACACACCCTGCAAGCAAGGCAGTAACTTCACTCCTTCACTCCCAAAACAGCTGCAGCGTTGTACATGCCCGAGGTACTGGGCCCTTTACAGTTTCAGGAAAGGACGAGGTTCCTTTTGTGTTTGCAAGAAACCCCAGAGCACAGCCCTGTCCTATGGACACAAGGCCATGCTGCAGCAAGAGCTGGGATTAAAGGCCTTCAGGGCCCGGGAGCTTGGCAAAAGCTGTGCTGAGGAAGAAGCTGATGTGAGCACTTCCATACGGCCCTCAGGCACCCAAATCCCTTTGTGCATGTGTCCAACAGCTTCCCTCGGTAAAATAAACCTGAACAGAGCTCTGGTGAGACTGTGCTGACAGGGACGGGAAATTAAGAATAAACAGCAGAGTGCTTAAAGGACATGAAGAACAAAAAGGCAAGTTCCATGTAGAGGCACAGCTCCGTGCCTGTACAGATCCTGTGGCTGTCCAGCACAGCCGCAGCCCCGGGTGCGTTACCCCGGCACATGGCAGCAGCTACAGACAGTCCCTTGCTGACCCCGCTCCGCTCTCTGACCCAGTCCTGGGTCTCACCATGCCTGGAGATGGAAAAGTCCTCAGACAGACCCCCCTGCCCAGGTACACGGGTGCAGCTGAGACAGGGAAGTCGAGGGAGGACCAAGTCTCTTCCAGGCTTCTTCCCAATGCCTGGGCTTATCGGTTCCAAGAAGGCTTGCAAGCCAGCCACAAAAGGAAGCATCAGCCACCGCCCCCAGCGGAGACCCACGCTTTCAAAAAGAGAGCCCAGAAGCTGAAATTTCACCACCATGGATGCTCAGGACCATGGAGTCAGAGGAGGTATGGGGTTTATATCGCTGCCCCCTCTCCATTCCTGGGGTTGGACATACCCACCTCTGCTCCCTCAGGGACCAACAAGCCCCTCTTCCCTTGCCAACACTCCCTCTGCCCCATGAGCTCCCCTCTGCTTTCCTGCACAATATCCAACTGTTACCAGTAAGCTCAGCTTGGAGCCATCATTCCCAACTCACACTTGGCTCTCAGCTGGCTGCCTGCGTTTCTGACTCCAAGACGACACATGTGGAGCAGCCCAGGGCATGGAGGGGGGATCACACTGGCACACAGCCCAGCACAGAAGCAAGCCAGCCCCCTCAGCACTTCAGACAAGCCACCCTCCTCCATCCTAGCAGGGTCTGACCGAAGCAGGCTGCTGGCCCTGCTCTCTTCAGAGGCACAGGGAACTGTTGGTTCATGCAGGGAGCCGCTCTACAGGGCTGAAAATCCTTCCCCCATCCCCTGGGAAATGCTGCTGACGGCTCTCATCCTCCTGCAGAAACACACGAGCGTACAGCCAAGGCCAGCAGCAGGCATGTGGCTCTCTTGCTGCAGTGCCAGAAGGACACAGGGCACCATCAGCCTGCATCCTCCCACAGCCCTGCTGCAGGGTTCTGAGACAAAGCCCCAGCACAGGCACTGCCCAGCTTCTGGACACCAGGACCAGAGCCCCTGGCGGGTGACACAGCCACATCAGAAACATCTTTCCTGGCATCAGTGCTGCACTCACCAGATCGAACCCACAGAGTATCTGGGCACAGCTGGTGGCTTGCAGAGGACATGGAGCTACAGCAAAGGCAAAGACAAGGGCTGCAGTGAGGCCCCAGGGAGAGGAGGGCAGTGCTGGCACAGACAGCTTACACCATCCATGGGAGAATTCCCTTCCCCCGTTTTAACGCATGAAGGAAGAACTCCAGCGCTCAACGAAGGGACTGACTGCGACACTCAAACCGTTTTAGATGCTATCAAAAGGTTTCCTACCAAATAACTGCAGTGAGATCACTTACCCAGCTGCATCGTCATGAAGTCCCAGACATGAATTCCCAAATGGGCAGCCCATAATCCTCTCTCATCCAAGCAGGGTTTTCTTGTTTTCTTCTGAGAAAGAAGGGAAATAAAGTTGGTTCCTTTCAGACATGTTTCCCCTGCCTTCCTCTGGGCAATGCAATCCCACATTGCAGGGGAGAACATTGATTTTTTTGGTAGCACACACCTCAACACACAGCCCTGGGTTTGCTTTCTCCCTTTTTATTCCCATGTTCGGAATCAATTTTTTTCCTCACTTTCTGTTTATTTTACATCTCACTTCCAAACCCTGAGCTGGTTCTCTACTCCTTTTCTAAATCAAGACAGTATCTCAAATGTCTACATTTTGCACACCCTGACATTAGCGGTGCAACCATGAAATCCAAAAAGAGTAAACTCGTTTCTCCCCACTGCTTTTTGAAACAAATCAAAGTCCTTGGCCCCAACAAATGTAATGCCTCCTAGGTTTTCTTTTTCTGTAATACTATGAAACCATTTAATCCAGACAGCCGTCTTTGTGTAAATGCAGAAGAAAATTTACAAGCCTCAAGGAGTTAATCACAGCTCGAGGGGAATCTCTGACATGGAGGTTAGCAAGGCAGTAACTGTGAGGCTGTGACTGCCAGGAGACAATGCCACAGGAAGATGGGTTGATTCTGGATGGAGGTTCAGGCCTGACTCAGCAGGGTACTGCCCTTAGGCATCTCAGCCTAAACAAGAAAGTGGACAGTTGTCAAGGGCACTGATCACCTACACAGTTACAGGATGCTTCGATAGCTGTTCTGGGGCTCACTCTACCTTAATCCCAACTCTCCTGGCCTTGTGTGTCCTCTGGCAGCCAAAAGCCACCTAAGTCCCCACCATATTGAGGGCAGAAACACACTGCAGTACCAGTGCACTGTAGGAGCAGGGCTTAGTGGCCTTTCACAGTCACAGAGGCAGAGCAGGGGTCAGTCTCTCCTCCTCCACACCCAGCTCTTCTCCTCAGCTGGCAGGGTCCTGCCAGGGCATTCTCCATCCCACCCCGTGCCATGGGGCACCACAGGCTGGGGAGCACCAGGCCCTCCTCTCCTCCACCCAAGGAGGGCACAGAGCCTCCTTCAGAGCCCAAGCACATGGCAGCTCTCTACCACTGGACATCTCATGCATTTAAAACCATGGCAATACCTGAGCACCCACAGCCCAGCAAGATCCTCCCGTGGTCAGCTCCAAGGACCATGCTAAATGCCACAAGTGGTCCTTCCCTCCAACTTCTCCAGGACAAGAAAAAAAACCAATGTGCTTTACCTGGTCCACCACAGCTTGATTGGCATTTGCAGCTTCTGGCATCACTTGGCAGCTCCATTTGCAGTGGGACGGGTCTCCTTGGCTCCTGGTTTCACAGCAAATTGGTCATCCAAAGCCCCAGCAGGTCCAGTACCTCTTCTGCAGGGCACTTTCAAACACCAACATCTGGTTCTGTGATTTGAAGCAAAGGAGACGAAGATTAGAAAAAACAAGAGCTGTAAGTGGGACACAGGGAAGGGACAAACCCAGCCCGTGACATGCATTTCAGCCTCAGCCCACAGGAGCCCCAGGCACAGTCACGGCAGCTACAAAGCACCACAGCGTGTTCAGAAGCAGTGCTGGGAAAGGAGCAGCTTGCTTTCTTTATGCCTTGTGAAGCACTGAAGGGACAAGCTGGTCTCCTTGCCGCTGCCAGGCCAGCGGGTGCAGCTCCCTGCGGCACATGGGCTGTGCCAAGAGGTGCTGGGGCAGCCTGAAGGCACCAGCTCTGCTGGGCGAGGAAGTTACAGTGTGAGCAGGCATCAAGAAAAAAGCCAAAGTGGAATGTGGCTTTACCTGCTCTGGGCAGTTGCCTTCATAGGCTTAATACAACCATGCAACAGCCACAACTGCTGAGTTTGAACTCAAGCAAAATCCCAAAGCAATTGCTGGATTAGTCAAATATTTGACTGCATTTGTATCCAAAAGTCTTTTGCCAAAAAAAATGGGCATTTTGTTAAAGAACAGCCACACAGAGGCCGTCCTGGGCTGGAACCTGAACCAGGGCTTTATGATTTTTAAACAGGGCACCTACTGCACCCCACAAAAGAGCCTCTGCTCTCTGCCGTGGAAGTACTGTCAGACTCCACAGCTTTGACGTGATCGAGGTCTCCATGCTGACTCCCAGCACATCACATCCTGGCAGTGGGAGCAGAAGGGCAAGTTTTCATTTTCCACATAGAGATCGTCCAAGCTGAACTGTTAAACGAGCTCCTCGGGTTCTTCCTTTGAACCTCTTCCCACCCTTCACACATCCCAAGAACTACCATGAATCAAAGAGCCAGCAACAAAACCAGCCCCAAACATCTGCAGATTCTCCTTGAGAGAAACCTTCCCACTCGTGAAAAAACAGCTTTGTAATAAGCACACGGCCTCAAAAGCAGAGGGGAAAACCCTTCAAAACACAAAGCAGGAGTGGAGCCACTCATGAAATCAGACTGGTTGATCAGAAATGCTGATCAGTCTGTGCAGGGAGCACCAAAGGCCTGAAAGAATGAATCCGCAAGCCACTGATATCATTTAAAACAGCTGGGATTTTAGAAGACAAGACAGTAGCCACATTTAAAAAAAAAAAAAAAAAAAAAGAGGATAAAAAATTAAAAGATAGGCACCCCAGTGGGTCCAGAAACAGCCATGTTTGCATTTCAGTGACCACCAGCACAAGCATCTCTGAGTTTCAAAGCTCAGCGTTGCAGGACAGACCCACCCAAGCCGGAGCTGTCAGCCTCACGGCAGAGCTTTTGTTTCCCATTACCAGGTCTGTTATAGGAGCAGCTCAAGAGGGTGCAGGTTTGGTTTGAGCAGCCTCTCTCTGCCAAGGATGAAAACAGGGACCTGAGTACCCCACTTGTGACTTCCTCTCACACTGAGAAGTCTTCCTAGTGCACCCTGGCACCTGATCTCATTAAAAGGGAAGAGGGGAGCAGATGGAAACCAAAAGCAGCTGTCAGCTGCCAACCACTGACCCCATCCGACTCCATCCCTCGCCCCACTGCGGCAGAGGCACAACTGGCTGCTCCTGGAAGGACAACAACAAGGCCAGCAGGAGGCAAGGAGGATTTCAGGTGGGCAATAAACAGCAGGAGCAGATGAAATCTTTGTTATTTAATGAACTTCAGCTGTCCGCTGACAGTGAGATGCACCAAGGGTCCCTTCCAAGGGTCTGCTGGAGAGTCCCCAGCTCCACATACTATCATTTACTGCTGCGGCTCCCGCCTTAGGTATTTACAGCACCATCTTCCCCTTCCCAGCATCCGATCTCTGCTATCCTGGCTTGGCAACTTGGCATCTCCCTTTTCATTTATGCTTTTTCTGGCATCTGGACCACATTTCATAGAATCATTTAGGCTGGAAAAGACCTTTAAGATCATCAAGTGCAACTGTAGACCTAGCACTGCCAAGCCCACCACTGCTTTCCCTGGATGTACGCAAGAACTGCTGCTCAGAAAATCACCTACAGATTGCAAATGCAAGGAGAGGACAGGGAGGGGGAGTTGGCTTTGCAGTCCCTCCCAGCTAGGCCACCTGCTGCATTTTTCATCCTCAGCCTCCACAGCATTTTCTAGACAGAGCAAGAAGAAGCTAAGCTCTCACATACACACCGTGCAAAACAGATTCCAGGCCAAAACAGCCCAAAGGCCCTGTGCAAACCAAGGCGGGCAAGGCCAGCGGCACGAGGCAGGCAGCCCCCCTCCCTCCACGTTTCACCCACAGCCCGCGTGCACTCACGGCCGCAGCCCCGGGGGAGAAAGGGAGACAGGCCGGCACTTTCTCTCTCCGGGAGCAAAGCTTGCTCCCTGCCCAGCTCCGCTCGGGGGGAGAAGGGGCTCCAGCTCCCAGCCCCTGACAGGGAAAGTGCTTCATCCTCCAGGTGCCTCTCGCTCAGCACAAGAGCCCCCCTGCCCTGTGCTCTGGGGGCAACCTCCCCCCTCAGACCCTCCCCAGACCAGCAGCTGCCGTGCAGGGACACAGATCCCACAGGAGGGCGAGCGCAGCCCGCGGCCAGCAGAGCTTGGGCAGGACCGAGGGCCCCCTGCCCCGGGCACCCCCCTGCCCCAGTGTCACCACCCACCCCCCCCAGGCTCCCCTGGACCCCGGGTCCCTGCTCCACAAGGCTCCCAAGCCCCCCCCCGCCCGCCCGCGGCTGAGCGGCCCGGCAGCACCGGCACCCAGAGCCGCCATCCGGCTTTCGGCCGGGGTGGGGACGCAGACACCACCCCCCCATCATCCCTCACCTCTCCTTCTCTGCGGGGGCCGTGGGGACACACTCACGGGAGGATCCCCGATGCCAGACAGGCTGTTGTCCCCGTTGCCAGGGCAACTGGGCATGCCAGCTGGCCCCAACACTGCCATGGCAACGCCGGGGAGGGGGTGGGGAGGGGGTGGGGGACGGGAGGGACAGCTCCGGGACATGGGGGCAGAGGGGACAGGGATGCTCAGCGCCCAAAGCCCCCAGTGAGACCAGCAAGCAGGCCCTGAAACCGCCTCCAGCACACCCACCGGGCTCCAGCACAGCTGCAGCCCCGGGTGCGTTACCCCGGCACGGGGCAGCGGCTACAGACAGTCCCGGCAGAACCCAAAGGGCTTCTCCCGGATCGAACAACGCGAGCCCACGGGCAGTGTAGGGTTAATTAACTGCTGTGGAGAGAGCCACAGGCCACCGGGGAACACCCAGAGGGGCAACAGAGCCTCCAAAGCCACTCACACACAACCCACAGCGGTGCCAGCACCCCCCTCCACAGGGACGAGCTGCTTCCTGCTCCCCACGCTTGGTCCTAACCCGGATCCCAGTTCCACCCGCTCAGCTGCTTTGCTGCCACCTCACACCTCCCAGCCCGCCCGCGGCAGGGCTCTGGCACGGGCCCACACTGATGCACAAACAGCACAACCACCCCTGTCCCTCTCGGGAACGCCCTGTCATAAATTAACCCTGCCAAGCGCAGCCCGACAGGCACAGCACTAACTCCTGACTGAACCCCGGCTCCCCCCACGCCCTCACCCAGCAGCTCCACCCCCTGGGCTCCGCTCAGCAGATGCATCGCACCCCAGTGCCTCTGCCCAGTGCCCTTGTGCAGGGGCTGGCACGGGGCTAAGGGGAGGTCAGGCCTTGCTGAGCTTGGCTCAGATCCCTCGTGTTCATTCCAAGGCCAGAGATGCTTCTGCAACCAGGAAAACCGGACGGCTTGGCTGGCTGGCCAGAGCACAGCGGAGAACGAGCCACGGTCGAGCCACAAAACACACACCAGGGCCTGCTGGCACTTCGCACCTTCCCCCCGCTTCCATTCCTTTTGGAACCCCATTTACTGGGATTATGAACTAAATCGCTATTAATATCCAAACTCTCCTTTATCACTCTTTAATTTTTTTTGGTGGGAACACAAGGAAGGTAAACGTCACTTAGCTGCTTCACTTCACGAGAGCAGCTGACCCGACGTGACTTTGTGCCTGACCTTACTAAGTGCTCAGAATATTAGGAACACCCTCAAACCCAGGGATCGCTGCTGCTCCGAGTGTTAACAAAATCAGAACACTTTCCTGCTTTGCAAACCAACAAAAATCAAAGATAAACATGTACATTTACTAAGCACTACTCTGGACTAGAAATCATTTTCCCTCCCTTTCTGCCTAACTGGACCAAGGAACAGATGGATTTGCCCCACTTATTTTCTGGGACTTGAAAGACCAGCGCCCTCAAACACAGCTCTACTCTAAAATTTTTTACATCCTGACATTGAGTAAAATCACAGATCATATTTCCTCCTGCTTCCTCTGTTCCACATCATCTATGCAAAGATTAACATTCCCTTCCCCTCAACTTTTACACACACCCTGCAAGCAAGGCAGTAACTTCACTCCTTCACTCCCAAAACAGCTGCAGCGTTGTACATGCCCGAGGTACTGGGCCCTTTACAGTTTCAGGAAAGGACGAGGTTCCTTTTGTGTTTGCAAGAAACCCCAGAGCACAGCCCTGTCCTATGGACACAAGGCCATGCTGCAGCAAGAGCTGGGATTAAAGGCCTTCAGGGCCCGGGAGCTTGGCAAAAGCTGTGCTGAGGAAGAAGCTGATGTGAGCACTTCCATACGGCCCTCAGGCACCCAAATCCCTTTGTGCATGTGTCCAACAGCTTCCCTCGGTAAAATAAACCTGAACAGAGCTCTGGTGAGACTGTGCTGACAGGGACGGGAAATTAAGAATAAACAGCAGAGTGCTTAAAGGACATGAAGAACAAAAAGGCAAGTTCCATGTAGAGGCACAGCTCCGTGCCTGTACAGATCCTGTGGCTGTCCAGCACAGCCGCAGCCCCGGGTGCGTTACCCCGGCACATGGCAGCAGCTACAGACAGTCCCTTGCTGACCCCGCTCCGCTCTCTGACCCAGTCCTGGGTCTCACCATGCCTGGAGATGGAAAAGTCCTCAGACAGACCCCCCGCTCTCACAGAGCTCCCTGCCCAGGTACACGGGTGCAGCTGAGACAGGGAAGTCGAGGGAGGACCAAGTCTCTTCCAGGCTTCTTCCCAATGCCTGGGCTTATCGGTTCCAAGAAGGCTTGCAAGCCAGCCACAAAAGGAAGCATCAGCCACCGCCCCCAGCGGAGACCCACGCTTTCAAAAAGAGAGCCCAGAAGCTGAAATTTCACCACCATGGATGCTCAGGACCATGGAGTCAGAGGAGGTATGGGGTTTATATCGCTGCCCCCTCTCCATTCCTGGGGTTGGACATACCCACCTCTGCTCCCTCAGGGACCAACAAGCCCCTCTTCCCTTGCCAACACTCCCTCTGCCCCATGAGCTCCCCTCTGCTTTCCTGCACAATATCCAACTGTTACCAGTAAGCTCAGCTTGGAGCCATCATTCCCAACTCACACTTGGCTCTCAGCTGGCTGCCTGCGTTTCTGACTCCAAGACGACACATGTGGAGCAGCCCAGGGCATGGAGGGGGGATCACACTGGCACACAGCCCAGCACAGAAGCAAGCCAGCCCCCTCAGCACTTCAGACAAGCCACCCTCCTCCATCCTAGCAGGGTCTGACCGAAGCAGGCTGCTGGCCCTGCTCTCTTCAGAGGCACAGGGAACTGTTGGTTCATGCAGGGAGCCGCTCTACAGGGCTGAAAATCCTTCCCCCATCCCCTGGGAAATGCTGCTGACGGCTCTCATCCTCCTGCAGAAACACACGAGCGTACAGCCAAGGCCAGCAGCAGGCGTGTGGCTCTCTTGCTGCAGTGCCAGAAGGACACAGGGCACCATCAGCCTGCATCCCCCCACAGCCCTGCTGCAGGGTTCTGAGACAAAGCCCCAGCACAGGCACTGCCCAGCTTCTGGACACCAGGACCAGAGCCCCTGGCGGGTGACACAGCCACATCAGAAACATCTTTCCTGGCATCAGTGCTGCACTCACCAGATCGAACCCACAGAGTATCTGGGCACAGCTGGTGGCTTGCAGAGGACATGGAGCTACAGCAAAGGCAAAGACAAGGGCTGCAGTGAGGCCCCAGGGAGAGGAGGGCAGTGCTGGCACAGACAGCTTACACCATCCATGGGAGAATTCCCTTCCCCCGTTTTAACGCATGAAGGAAGAACTCCAGCGCTCAACGAAGGGACTGACTGCGACACTCAAACCGTTTTAGATGCTATCAAAAGGTTTCCTACCAAATAACTGCAGTGAGATCACTTACCCAGCTGCATCGTCATGAAGTCCCAGACATGAATTCCCAAATGGGCAGCCCATAATCCTCTCTCATCCAAGCAGGGTTTTCTTGTTTTCTTCTGAGAAAGAAGGGAAATAAAGTTGGTTCCTTTCAGACATGTTTCCCCTGCCTTCCTCTGGGCAATGCAATCCCACATTGCAGGGGAGAACATTGATTTTTTTGGTAGCACACACCTCAACACACAGCCCTGGGTTTGCTTTCTCCCTTTTTATTCCCATGTTCGGAATCAATTTTTTTCCTCACTTTCTGTTTATTTTACATCTCACTTCCAAACCCTGAGCTGGTTCTCTACTCCTTTTCTAAATCAAGACAGTATCTCAAATGTCTACATTTTGCACACCCTGACATTAGCGGTGCAACCATGAAATCCAAAAAGAGTAAACTCGTTTCTCCCCACTGCTTTTTGAAACAAATCAAAGTCCTTGGCCCCAACAAATGTAATGCCTCCTAGGTTTTCTTTTTCTGTAATACTATGAAACCATTTAATCCAGACAGCCGTCTTTGTGTAAATGCAGAAGAAAATTTACAAGCCTCAAGGAGTTAATCACAGCTCGAGGGGAATCTCTGACATGGAGGTTAGCAAGGCAGTAACTGTGAGGCTGTGACTGCCAGGAGACAATGCCACAGGAAGATGGGTTGATTCTGGATGGAGGTTCAGGCCTGACTCAGCAGGGTACTGCCCTTAGGCATCTCAGCCTAAACAAGAAAGTGGACAGTTGTCAAGGGCACTGATCACCTACACAGTTACAGGATGCTTCGATAGCTGTTCTGGGGCTCACTCTACCTTAATCCCAACTTTCCTGGCCTTGTGTGTCCTCTGGCAGCCAAAAGCCACCTAAGTCCCCACCATATTGAGGGCAGAAACACACTGCAGTACCAGTGCACTGTAGGAGCAGGGCTTAGTGGCCTTTCACAGTCACAGAGGCAGAGCAGGGGTCAGTCTCTCCTCCTCCACACCCAGCTCTTCTCCTCAGCTGGCAGGGTCCTGCCAGGGCATTCTCCATCCCACCCCGTGCCATGGGGCACCACAGGCTGGGGAGCACCAGGCCCTCCTCTCCTCCACCCAAGGAGGGCACAGAGCCTCCTTCAGAGCCCAAGCACATGGCAGCTCTCTACCACTGGACATCTCATGCATTTAAAACCATGGCAATACCTGAGCACCCACAGCCCAGCAAGATCCTCCCGTGGTCAGCTCCAAGGACCATGCTAAATGCCACAAGTGGTCCTTCCCTCCAACTTCTCCAGGACAAGAAAAAAAACCAATGTGCTTTACCTGGTCCACCACAGCTTGATTGGCATTTGCAGCTTCTGGCATCACTTGGCAGCTCCATTTGCAGTGGGACAGGTCTCCTTGGCTCCTGGTTTCACAGCAAATCGGTCATCCAAAGCCCCAGCAGGTCCAGTACCTCTTCTGCAGGGCACTTTCAAACACCAACATCTGGTTCTGTGATTTGAAGCAAAGGAGATGAAGATTAGAAAAAACAAGAGCTGTAAGTGGGACACAGGGAAGGGACAAACCCAGCCCGTGACATGCATTTCAGCCTCAGCCCACAGGAGCCCCAGGCACAGTCACGGCAGCTACAAAGCACCACAGCGTGTTCAGAAGCAGTGCTGGGAAAGGAGCAGCTTGCTTTCTTTATGCCTTGTGAAGCACTGAAGGGACAAGCTGGTCTCCTTGCCGCTGCCAGGCCAGCGGGTGCAGCTCCCTGCGGCACATGGGCTGTGCCAAGAGGTGCTGGGGCAGCCTGAAGGCACCAGCTCTGCTGGGCGAGGAAGTTACAGTGTGAGCAGGCATCGAGAAAAAAGCCAAAGTGGAATGTGGCTTTACCTGCTCTGGGCAGTTGCCTTCATAGGCTTAATACAACCATGCAACAGCCACAACTGCTGAGTTTGAACTCAAGCAAAATCCCAAAGCAATTGCTGGATTAGTCAAATATTTGACTGCATTTGTATCCAAAAGTCTTTTGCCAAAAAAAAATGGGCATTTTGTTAAAGAACAGCCACACAGAGGCCGTCCTGGGCTGGAACCTGAGCCAGGGCTTTATGATTTTTAAACAGGGCACCTAGTGCACCCCACAAAAGAGCCTCTGCTCTCTGCCGTGGAAGTACTGTCAGACTCCACAGCTTTGGCGTGATCGAGGTCTCCATGCTGACTCCCAGCACATCACATCCTGGCAGTGGGAGCAGAAGGGCAAGTTTTCATTTTCCACATAGAGATCGTCCAAGCTGAACTGTTAAACGAGCTCCTCGGGTTCTTCCTTTGAACCTCTTCCCACCCTTCACACATCCCAAGAACTACCATGAATCAAAGAGCCAGCAACAAAACCAGCCCCAAACATCTGCAGATTCTCCTTGAGAGAAACCTTCCCACTCGTGAAAAAACAGCTTTGTAATAAGCACACGGCCTCAAAAGCAGAGGGGAAAACCCTTCAAAACACAAAGCAGGAGTGGAGCCACTCATGAAATCAGACTGGTTGATCAGAAATGCTGATCAGTCTGTGCAGGGAGCACCAAAGGCCTGAAAGAATGAATCTGCAAGCCACTGATATCATTTAAAACAGCTGGGATTTTAGAAGACAAGACAGTAGCCACATTTAAAAAAAAAAAAAAAAAAAAAAAAGAGGATAAAAAATTAAAAGATAGGCACCCCAGTGGGTCCAGAAACAGCCATGTTTGCATTTCAGTGACCACCAGCACAAGCATCTCTGAGCTTCAAGGCTCAGCGTTGCAGGACAGACCCACCCAAGCCGGAGCTGTCAGCCTCACGGCAGAGCTTTTGTTTCCCATTACCAGGTCTGTTATAGGAGCAGCTCAAGAGGGTGCAGGTTTGGTTTGAGCAGCCTCTCTCTGCCAAGGATGAAAACAGGGACCTGAGTACCCCACTTGTGACTTCCTCTCACACTGAGAAGTCTTCCTAGTGCACCCTGGCACCTGATCTCATTAAAAGGGAAGAGGGGAGCAGATGGAAACCAAAAGCAGCTGTCAGCTGCCAACCACTGACCCCATCCGACTCCATCCCTCGCCCCACTGCGGCAGAGGCACAACTGGCTGCTCCTGGAAGGACAACAACAAGGCCAGCAGGAGGCAAGGAGGATTTCAGGTGGGCAATAAACAGCAGGAGCAGATGAAATCTTTGTTATTTAATGAACTTCAGCTGTCCGCTGACAGTGAGATGCACCAAGGGTCCCTCCAAGGGTCTGCTGGAGAGTCCCCAGCTCCACATACTATCATTTACTGCTGCGGCTCCCGCCTTAGGTATTTACAGCACCATCTTCCCCTTCCCAGCATCCGATTTCTGCTATCCTGGCTTGGCAACTTGGCATCTCCCTTTTCATTTATGCTTTTTCTGGCATCTGGACCACATTTCATAGAATCATTTAGGCTGGAAAAGACCTTTAAGATCATCAAGTGCAACTGTAGACCTAGCACTGCCAAGCCCACCACTGCTTTCCCTGGATGTACGCAAGAACTGCTGCTCAGAAAATCACCTACAGATTGCAAATGCAAGGAGAGGACAGGGAGGGGGAGTTGGCTTTGCAGTCCCTCCCAGCTAGGCCACCTGCTGCATTTTTCATCCTCAGCCTCCACAGCATTTTCTAGACAGAGCAAGAAGAAGCTAAGCTCTCACATACACACCGTGCAAAACAGATTCCAGGCCAAAACAGCCCAAAGGCCCTGTGCAAACCAAGGCGGGCAAGGCCAGCGGCACGAGGCAGGCAGCCCCCCTCCCTCCACGTTTCACCCACAGCCCGCGTGCACTCACGGCCGCAGCCCCGGGGAAGAAAGGGAGACAGGCCGGCACTTTCTCTCTCCGGGAGCAAAGCTTGCTCCCTGCCCAGCTCCGCTCGGGGGGAGAAGGGGCTCCAGCTCCCAGCCCCTGACAGGGAAAGTGCTTCATCCTCCAGGTGCCTCTCGCTCAGCACAAGAGCCCCCCTGCCCTGTGCTCTGGGGGCAACCTCCCCCCTCAGACCCTCCCCAGACCAGCAGCTGCCGTGCAGGGACACAGATCCCACAGGAGGGCGAGCGCAGCCCGCGGCCAGCAGAGCTTGGGCAGGACCGAGGGCCCCCTGCCCCGGGCACCCCCCTGCCCCAGTGTCACCACCCACCCCCCCCAGGCTCCCCTGGACCCCAGGTCCCTGCTCCACAAGGCTCCCAAGCCCCCCCCCGCCCGCCCGCGGCTGAGCGGCCCGGCAGCACCGGCACCCAGAGCCGCCATCCGGCTTTCGGCCGGGGTGGGGACGCAGACACCACCCCCCCATCATCCCTCACCTCTCCTTCTCTGCGGGGGCCGTGGGGACACACTCACGGGAGGATCCCCGATGCCAGACAGACTGTTGTCCCCGTTGCCAGGGCAACTGGGCATGCCAGCTGGCCCCAACACTGCCATGGCAACGCCGGGGAGGGGGTGGGGAGGGGGTGGGGGACGGGAGGGACAGCTCCGGGACATGGGGGCAGAGGGGACAGGGATGCTCAGCGCCCAAAGCCCCCAGTGAGACCAGCAAGCAGGCCCTGAAACCGCCTCCAGCACACCCACCGGGCTCCAGCACAGCTGCAGCCCCGGGTGCGTTACCCCGGCACGGGGCAGCGGCTACAGACAGTCCCGGCAGAACCCAAAGGGCTTCTCCCGGATCGAACAACGCGAGCCCACGGGCAGTGTAGGGTTAATTAACTGCTGTGGAGAGAGCCACAGGCCACCGGGGAACACCCAGAGGGGCAACAGAGCCTCCAAAGCCACTCACACACAACCCACAGCGGTGCCAGCACCCCCCTCCACAGGGACGAGCTGCTTCCTGCTCCCCACGCTTGGTCCTAACCCGGATCCCAGTTCCACCCGCTCAGCTGCTTTGCTGCCACCTCACACCTCCCAGCCCGCCCGCGGCAGGGCTCTGGCACGGGCCCACACTGATGCACAAACAGCACAACCACCCCTGTCCCTCTCGGGAACGCCCTGTCATAAATTAACCCTGCCAAGCGCAGCCCGACAGGCACAGCACTAACTCCTGACTGAACCCCGGCTCCCCCCACGCCCTCACCCAGCAGCTCCACCCCCTGGGCTCCGCTCAGCAGATGCATCGCACCCCAGTGCCTCTGCCCAGTGCCCTTGTGCAGGGGCTGGCACGGGGCTAAGGGGAGGTCAGGCCTTGCTGAGCTTGGCTCAGATCCCTCGTGTTCATTCCAAGGCCAGAGATGCTTCTGCAACCAGGAAAACCGGACGGCTTGGCTGGCTGGCCAGAGCACAGCGGAGAACGAGCCACGGTCGAGCCACAAAACACACACCAGGGCCTGCTGGCACTTCGCACCTTCCCCCCGCTTCCATTCCTTTTGGAACCCCATTTACTGGGATTATGAACTAAATCGCTATTAATATCCAAACTCTCCTTTATCACTCTTTAATTTTTTTTGGTGGGAACACAAGGAAGGTAAACGTCACTTAGCTGCTTCACTTCACGAGAGCAGCTGACCCGACGTGACTTTGTGCCTGACCTTACTAAGTGCTCAGAATATTAGGAACACCCTCAAACCCAGGGATCGCTGCTGCTCCGAGTGTTAACAAAATCAGAACACTTTCCTGCTTTGCAAACCAACAAAAATCAAAGATAAACATGTACATTTACTAAGCACTACTCTGGACTAGAAATCATTTTCCCTCCCTTTCTGCCTAACTGGACCAAGGAACAGATGGATTTGCCCCACTTATTTTCTGGGACTTGAAAGACCAGCGCCCTCAAACACAGCTCTACTCTAAAATTTTTTACATCCTGACATTGAGTAAAATCACAGATCATATTTCCTCCTGCTTCCTCTGTTCCACATCATCTATGCAAAGATTAACATTCCCTTCCCCTCAACTTTTACACACACCCTGCAAGCAAGGCAGTAACTTCACTCCTTCACTCCCAAAACAGCTGCAGCGTTGTACATGCCCGAGGTACTGGGCCCTTTACAGTTTCAGGAAAGGACGAGGTTCCTTTTGTGTTTGCAAGAAACCCCAGAGCACAGCCCTGTCCTATGGACACAAGGCCATGCTGCAGCAAGAGCTGGGATTAAAGGCCTTCAGGGCCCGGGAGCTTGGCAAAAGCTGTGCTGAGGAAGAAGCTGATGTGAGCACTTCCATACGGCCCTCAGGCACCCAAATCCCTTTGTGCATGTGTCCAACAGCTTCCCTCGGTAAAATAAACCTGAACAGAGCTCTGGTGAGACTGTGCTGACAGGGACGGGAAATTAAGAATAAACAGCAGAGTGCTTAAAGGACATGAAGAACAAAAAGGCAAGTTCCATGTAGAGGCACAGCTCCGTGCCTGTACAGATCCTGTGGCTGTCCAGCACAGCCGCAGCCCCGGGTGCGTTACCCCGGCACATGGCAGCAGCTACAGACAGTCCCTTGCTGACCCCGCTCTGCTCTCTGACCCAGTCCTGGGTCTCACCATGCCTGGAGATGGAAAAGTCCTCAGACAGACCCCCCTGCCCAGGTACACGGGTGCAGCTGAGACAGGGAAGTCGAGGGAGGACCAAGTCTCTTCCAGGCTTCTTCCCAATGCCTGGGCTTATCGGTTCCAAGAAGGCTTGCAAGCCAGCCACAAAAGGAAGCATCAGCCACCGCCCCCAGCGGAGACCCACGCTTTCAAAAAGAGAGCCCAGAAGCTGAAATTTCACCACCATGGATGCTCAGGACCATGGAGTCAGAGGAGGTATGGGGTTTATATCGCTGCCCCCTCTCCATTCCTGGGGTTGGACATACCCACCTCTGCTCCCTCAGGGACCAACAAGCCCCTCTTCCCTTGCCAACACTCCCTCTGCCCCATGAGCTCCCCTCTGCTTTCCTGCACAATATCCAACTGTTACCAGTAAGCTCAGCTTGGAGCCATCATTCCCAACTCACACTTGGCTCTCAGCTGGCTGCCTGCGTTTCTGACTCCAAGACGACACATGTGGAGCAGCCCAGGGCATGGAGGGGGGATCACACTGGCACACAGCCCAGCACAGAAGCAAGCCAGCCCCCTCAGCACTTCAGACAAGCCACCCTCCTCCATCCTAGCAGGGTCTGACCGAAGCAGGCTGCTGGCCCTGCTCTCTTCAGAGGCACAGGGAACTGTTGGTTCATGCAGGGAGCCGCTCTACAGGGCTGAAAATCCTTCCCCCATCCCCTGGGAAATGCTGCTGACGGCTCTCATCCTCCTGCAGAAACACACGAGCGTACAGCCAAGGCCAGCAGCAGGCGTGTGGCTCTCTTGCTGCAGTGCCAGAAGGACACAGGGCACCATCAGCCTGCATCCCCCCACAGCCCTGCTGCAGGGTTCTGAGACAAAGCCCCAGCACAGGCACTGCCCAGCTTCTGGACACCAGGACCAGAGCCCCTGGCGGGTGACACAGCCACATCAGAAACATCTTTCCTGGCATCAGTGCTGCACTCACCAGATCGAACCCGCAGAGTATCTGGGCACAGCTGGTGGCTTGCAGAGGACATGGAGCTACAGCAAAGGCAAAGACAAGGGCTGCAGTGAGGCCCCAGGGAGAGGAGGGCAGTGCTGGCACAGACAGCTTACACCATCCATGGGAGAATTCCCTTCCCCCGTTTTAACGCATGAAGGAAGAACTCCAGCGCTCAACGAAGGGACTGACTGCGACACTCAAACCGTTTTAGATGCTATCAAAAGGTTTCCTACCAAATAACTGCAGTGAGATCACTTACCCAGCTGCATCGTCATGAAGTCCCAGACATGAATTCCCAAATGGGCAGCCCATAATCCTCTCTCATCCAAGCAGGGTTTTCTTGTTTTCTTCTGAGAAAGAAGGGAAATAAAGTTGGTTCCTTTCAGACATGTTTCCCCTGCCTTCCTCTGGGCAATGCAATCCCACATTGCAGGGGAGAACATTGATTTTTTTGGTAGCACACACCTCAACACACAGCCCTGGGTTTGCTTTCTCCCTTTTTATTCCCATGTTCGGAATCAATTTTTTTCCTCACTTTCTGTTTATTTTACATCTCACTTCCAAACCCTGAGCTGGTTCTCTACTCCTTTTCTAAATCAAGACAGTATCTCAAATGTCTACATTTTGCACACCCTGACATTAGCGGTGCAACCATGAAATCCAAAAAGAGTAAACTCGTTTCTCCCCACTGCTTTTTGAAACAAATCAAAGTCCTTGGCCCCAACAAATGTAATGCCTCCTAGGTTTTCTTTTTCTGTAATACTATGAAACCATTTAATCCAGACAGCCGTCTTTGTGTAAATGCAGAAGAAAATTTACAAGCCTCAAGGAGTTAATCACAGCTCGAGGGGAATCTCTGACATGGAGGTTAGCAAGGCAGTAACTGTGAGGCTGTGACTGCCAGGAGACAATGCCACAGGAAGATGGGTTGATTCTGGATGGAGGTTCAGGCCTGACTCAGCAGGGTACTGCCCTTAGGCATCTCAGCCTAAACAAGAAAGTGGACAGTTGTCAAGGGCACTGATCACCTACACAGTTACAGGATGCTTCGATAGCTGTTCTGGGGCTCACTCTACCTTAATCCCAACTCTCCTGGCCTTGTGTGTCCTCTGGCAGCCAAAAGCCACCTAAGTCCCCACCATATTGAGGGCAGAAACACACTGCAGTACCAGTGCACTGTAGGAGCAGGGCTTAGTGGCCTTTCACAGTCACAGAGGCAGAGCAGGGGTCAGTCTCTCCTCCTCCACACCCAGCTCTTCTCCTCAGCTGGCAGGGTCCTGCCAGGGCATTCTCCATCCCACCCCGTGCCATGGGGCACCACAGGCTGGGGAGCACCAGGCCCTCCTCTCCTCCACCCAAGGAGGGCACAGAGCCTCCTTCAGAGCCCAAGCACATGGCAGCTCTCTACCACTGGACATCTCATGCATTTAAAACCATGGCAATACCTGAGCACCCACAGCCCAGCAAGATCCTCCCGTGGTCAGCTCCAAGGACCATGCTAAATGCCACAAGTGGTCCTTCCCTCCAACTTCTCCAGGACAAGAAAAAAAACCAATGTGCTTTACCTGGTCCACCACAGCTTGATTGGCATTTGCAGCTTCTGGCATCACTTGGCAGCTCCATTTGCAGTGGGACGGGTCTCCTTGGCTCCTGGTTTCACAGCAAATCGGTCATCCAAAGCCCCAGCAGGTCCAGTACCTCTTCTGCAGGGCACTTTCAAACACCAACATCTGGTTCTGTGATTTGAAGCAAAGGAGATGAAGATTAGAAAAAACAAGAGCTGTAAGTGGGACACAGGGAAGGGACAAACCCAGCCCGTGACATGCATTTCAGCCTCAGCCCACAGGAGCCCCAGGCACAGTCACGGCAGCTACAAAGCACCACAGCGTGTTCAGAAGCAGTGCTGGGAAAGGAGCAGCTTGCTTTCTTTATGCCTTGTGAAGCACTGAAGGGACAAGCTGGTCTCCTTGCCGCTGCCAGGCCAGCGGGTGCAGCTCCCTGCGGCACATGGGCTGTGCCAAGAGGTGCTGGGGCAGCCTGAAGGCACCAGCTCTGCTGGGCGAGGAAGTTACAGTGTGAGCAGGCATCGAGAAAAAAGCCAAAGTGGAATGTGGCTTTACCTGCTCTGGGCAGTTGCCTTCATAGGCTTAATACAACCATGCAACAGCCACAACTGCTGAGTTTGAACTCAAGCAAAATCCCAAAGCAATTGCTGGATTAGTCAAATATTTGACTGCATTTGTATCCAAAAGTCTTTTGCCAAAAAAAAATGGGCATTTTGTTAAAGAACAGCCACACAGAGGCCGTCCTGGGCTGGAACCTGAGCCAGGGCTTTATGATTTTTAAACAGGGCACCTAGTGCACCCCACAAAAGAGCCTCTGCTCTCTGCCGTGGAAGTACTGTCAGACTCCACAGCTTTGGCGTGATCGAGGTCTCCATGCTGACTCCCAGCACATCACATCCTGGCAGTGGGAGCAGAAGGGCAAGTTTTCATTTTCCACATAGAGATCGTCCAAGCTGAACTGTTAAACGAGCTCCTCGGGTTCTTCCTTTGAACCTCTTCCCACCCTTCACACATCCCAAGAACTACCATGAATCAAAGAGCCAGCAACAAAACCAGCCCCAAACATCTGCAGATTCTCCTTGAGAGAAACCTTCCCACTCGTGAAAAAACAGCTTTGTAATAAGCACACGGCCTCAAAAGCAGAGGGGAAAACCCTTCAAAACACAAAGCAGGAGTGGAGCCACTCATGAAATCAGACTGGTTGATCAGAAATGCTGATCAGTCTGTGCAGGGAGCACCAAAGGCCTGAAAGAATGAATCTGCAAGCCACTGATATCATTTAAAACAGCTGGGATTTTAGAAGACAAGACAGTAGCCACATTTAAAAAAAAAAAAAAAAAAAAAAAAAGAGGATAAAAAATTAAAAGATAGGCACCCCAGTGGGTCCAGAAACAGCCATGTTTGCATTTCAGTGACCACCAGCACAAGCATCTCTGAGCTTCAAGGCTCAGTGTTGCAGGACAGACCCACCCAAGCCGGAGCTGTCAGCCTCACGGCAGAGCTTTTGTTTCCCATTACCAGGTCTGTTATAGGAGCAGCTCAAGAGGGTGCAGGTTTGGTTTGAGCAGCCTCTCTCTGCCAAGGATGAAAACAGGGACCTGAGTACCCCACTTGTGACTTCCTCTCACACTGAGAAGTCTTCCTAGTGCACCCTGGCACCTGATCTCATTAAAAGGGAAGAGGGGAGCAGATGGAAACCAAAAGCAGCTGTCAGCTGCCAACCACTGACCCCATCCGACTCCATCCCTCGCCCCACTGCGGCAGAGGCACAACTGGCTGCTCCTGGAAGGACAACAACAAGGCCAGCAGGAGGCAAGGAGGATTTCAGGTGGGCAATAAACAGCAGGAGCAGATGAAATCTTTGTTATTTAATGAACTTCAGCTGTCCGCTGACAGTGAGATGCACCAAGGGTCCCTCCAAGGGTCTGCTGGAGAGTCCCCAGCTCCACATACTATCATTTACTGCTGCGGCTCCCGCCTTAGGTATTTACAGCACCATCTTCCCCTTCCCAGCATCCGATTTCTGCTATCCTGGCTTGGCAACTTGGCATCTCCCTTTTCATTTATGCTTTTTCTGGCATCTGGACCACATTTCATAGAATCATTTAGGCTGGAAAAGACCTTTAAGATCATCAAGTGCAACTGTAGACCTAGCACTGCCAAGCCCACCACTGCTTTCCCTGGATGTACGCAAGAACTGCTGCTCAGAAAATCACCTACAGATTGCAAATGCAAGGAGAGGACAGGGAGGGGGAGTTGGCTTTGCAGTCCCTCCCAGCTAGGCCACCTGCTGCATTTTTCATCCTCAGCCTCCACAGCATTTTCTAGACAGAGCAAGAAGAAGCTAAGCTCTCACATACACACCGTGCAAAACAGATTCCAGGCCAAAACAGCCCAAAGGCCCTGTGCAAACCAAGGCGGGCAAGGCCAGCGGCACGAGGCAGGCAGCCCCCCTCCCTCCACGTTTCACCCACAGCCCGCGTGCACTCACGGCCGCAGCCCCGGGGGAGAAAGGGAGACAGGCCGGCACTTTCTCTCTCCGGGAGCAAAGCTTGCTCCCTGCCCAGCTCCGCTCGGGGGGAGAAGGGGCTCCAGCTCCCAGCCCCTGACAGGGAAAGTGCTTCATCCTCCAGGTGCCTCTCGCTCAGCACAAGAGCCCCCCTGCCCTGTGCTCTGGGGGCAACCTCCCCCCTCAGACCCTCCCCAGACCAGCAGCTGCCGTGCAGGGACACAGATCCCACAGGAGGGCGAGCGCAGCCCGCGGCCAGCAGAGCTTGGGCAGGACCGAGGGCCCCCTGCCCCGGGCACCCCCCTGCCCCAGTGTCACCACCCACCCCCCCCAGGCTCCCCTGGACCCCGGGTCCCTGCTCCACAAGGCTCCCAAGCCCCCCCCCGCCCGCCCGCGGCTGAGCGGCCCGGCAGCACCGGCACCCAGAGCCGCCATCCGGCTTTCGGCCGGGGTGGGGACGCAGACACCACCCCCCCATCATCCCTCACCTCTCCTTCTCTGCGGGGGCCGTGGGGACACACTCACGGGAGGATCCCCGATGCCAGACAGGCTGTTGTCCCCGTTGCCAGGGCAACTGGGCATGCCAGCTGGCCCCAACACTGCCATGGCAACGCCGGGGAGGGGGTGGGGAGGGGGTGGGGGACGGGAGGGACAGCTCCGGGACATGGGGGCAGAGGGGACAGGGATGCTCAGCGCCCAAAGCCCCCAGTGAGACCAGCAAGCAGGCCCTGAAACCGCCTCCAGCACACCCACCGGGCTCCAGCACAGCTGCAGCCCCGGGTGCGTTACCCCGGCACGGGGCAGCGGCTACAGACAGTCCCGGCAGAACCCAAAGGGCTTCTCCCGGATCGAACAACGCGAGCCCACGGGCAGTGTAGGGTTAATTAACTGCTGTGGAGAGAGCCACAGGCCACCGGGGAACACCCAGAGGGGCAACAGAGCCTCCAAAGCCACTCACACACAACCCACAGCGGTGCCAGCACCCCCCTCCACAGGGACGAGCTGCTTCCTGCTCCCCACGCTTGGTCCTAACCCGGATCCCAGTTCCACCCGCTCAGCTGCTTTGCTGCCACCTCACACCTCCCAGCCCGCCCACGGCAGGGCTCTGGCACGGGCCCACACTGATGCACAAACAGCACAACCACCCCTGTCCCTCTCGGGAACGCCCTGTCATAAATTAACCCTGCCAAGCGCAGCCCGACAGGCACAGCACTAACTCCTGACTGAACCCCGGCTCCCCCCACGCCCTCACCCAGCAGCTCCACCCCCTGGGCTCCGCTCAGCAGATGCATCGCACCCCAGTGCCTCTGCCCAGTGCCCTTGTGCAGGGGCTGGCACGGGGCTAAGGGGAGGTCAGGCCTTGCTGAGCTTGGCTCAGATCCCTCGTGTTCATTCCAAGGCCAGAGATGCTTCTGCAACCAGGAAAACCGGACGGCTTGGCTGGCTGGCCAGAGCACAGCGGAGAACGAGCCACGGTCGAGCCACAAAACACACACCAGGGCCTGCTGGCACTTCGCACCTTCCCCCCGCTTCCATTCCTTTTGGAACCCCATTTACTGGGATTATGAACTAAATCGCTATTAATATCCAAACTCTCCTTTATCACTCTTTAATTTTTTTTGGTGGGAACACAAGGAAGGTAAACGTCACTTAGCTGCTTCACTTCACGAGAGCAGCTGACCCGACGTGACTTTGTGCCTGACCTTACTAAGTGCTCAGAATATTAGGAACACCCTCAAACCCAGGGATCGCTGCTGCTCCGAGTGTTAACAAAATCAGAACACTTTCCTGCTTTGCAAACCAACAAAAATCAAAGATAAACATGTACATTTACTAAGCACTACTCTGGACTAGAAATCATTTTCCCTCCCTTTCTGCCTAACTGGACCAAGGAACAGATGGATTTGCCCCACTTATTTTCTGGGACTTGAAAGACCAGCGCCCTCAAACACAGCTCTACTCTAAAATTTTTTACATCCTGACATTGAGTAAAATCACAGATCATATTTCCTCCTGCTTCCTCTGTTCCACATCATCTATGCAAAGATTAACATTCCCTTCCCCTCAACTTTTACACACACCCTGCAAGCAAGGCAGTAACTTCACTCCTTCACTCCCAAAACAGCTGCAGCGTTGTACATGCCCGAGGTACTGGGCCCTTTACAGTTTCAGGAAAGGACGAGGTTCCTTTTGTGTTTGCAAGAAACCCCAGAGCACAGCCCTGTCCTATGGACACAAGGCCATGCTGCAGCAAGAGCTGGGATTAAAGGCCTTCAGGGCCCGGGAGCTTGGCAAAAGCTGTGCTGAGGAAGAAGCTGATGTGAGCACTTCCATACGGCCCTCAGGCACCCAAATCCCTTTGTGCATGTGTCCAACAGCTTCCCTCGGTAAAATAAACCTGAACAGAGCTCTGGTGAGACTGTGCTGACAGGGACGGGAAATTAAGAATAAACAGCAGAGTGCTTAAAGGACATGAAGAACAAAAAGGCAAGTTCCATGTAGAGGCACAGCTCCGTGCCTGTACAGATCCTGTGGCTGTCCAGCACAGCCGCAGCCCCGGGTGCGTTACCCCGGCACATGGCAGCAGCTACAGACAGTCCCTTGCTGACCCCGCTCCGCTCTCTGACCCAGTCCTGGGTCTCACCATGCCTGGAGATGGAAAAGTCCTCAGACAGACCCCCCGCTCTCACAGAGCTCCCTGCCCAGGTACACGGGTGCAGCTGAGACAGGGAAGTCGAGGGAGGACCAAGTCTCTTCCAGGCTTCTTCCCAATGCCTGGGCTTATCGGTTCCAAGAAGGCTTGCAAGCCAGCCACAAAAGGAAGCATCAGCCACCGCCCCCAGCGGAGACCCACGCTTTCAAAAAGAGAGCCCAGAAGCTGAAATTTCACCACCATGGATGCTCAGGACCATGGAGTCAGAGGAGGTATGGGGTTTATATCGCTGCCCCCTCTCCATTCCTGGGGTTGGACATACCCACCTCTGCTCCCTCAGGGACCAACAAGCCCCTCTTCCCTTGCCAACACTCCCTCTGCCCCATGAGCTCCCCTCTGCTTTCCTGCACAATATCCAACTGTTACCAGTAAGCTCAGCTTGGAGCCATCATTCCCAACTCACACTTGGCTCTCAGCTGGCTGCCTGCGTTTCTGACTCCAAGACGACACATGTGGAGCAGCCCAGGGCATGGAGGGGGGATCACACTGGCACACAGCCCAGCACAGAAGCAAGCCAGCCCCCTCAGCACTTCAGACAAGCCACCCTCCTCCATCCTAGCAGGGTCTGACCGAAGCAGGCTGCTGGCCCTGCTCTCTTCAGAGGCACAGGGAACTGTTGGTTCATGCAGGGAGCCGCTCTACAGGGCTGAAAATCCTTCCCCCATCCCCTGGGAAATGCTGCTGACGGCTCTCATCCTCCTGCAGAAACACACGAGCGTACAGCCAAGGCCAGCAGCAGGCGTGTGGCTCTCTTGCTGCAGTGCCAGAAGGACACAGGGCACCATCAGCCTGCATCCCCCCACAGCCCTGCTGCAGGGTTCTGAGACAAAGCCCCAGCACAGGCACTGCCCAGCTTCTGGACACCAGGACCAGAGCCCCTGGCGGGTGACACAGCCACATCAGAAACATCTTTCCTGGCATCAGTGCTGCACTCACCAGATCGAACCCGCAGAGTATCTGGGCACAGCTGGTGGCTTGCAGAGGACATGGAGCTACAGCAAAGGCAAAGACAAGGGCTGCAGTGAGGCCCCAGGGAGAGGAGGGCAGTGCTGGCACAGACAGCTTACACCATCCATGGGAGAATTCCCTTCCCCCGTTTTAACGCATGAAGGAAGAACTCCAGCGCTCAACGAAGGGACTGACTGCGACACTCAAACCGTTTTAGATGCTATCAAAAGGTTTCCTACCAAATAACTGCAGTGAGATCACTTACCCAGCTGCATCGTCATGAAGTCCCAGACATGAATTCCCAAATGGGCAGCCCATAATCCTCTCTCATCCAAGCAGGGTTTTCTTGTTTTCTTCTGAGAAAGAAGGGAAATAAAGTTGGTTCCTTTCAGACATGTTTCCCCTGCCTTCCTCTGGGCAATGCAATCCCACATTGCAGGGGAGAACATTGATTTTTTTGGTAGCACACACCTCAACACACAGCCCTGGGTTTGCTTTCTCCCTTTTTATTCCCATGTTCGGAATCAATTTTTTTCCTCACTTTCTGTTTATTTTACATCTCACTTCCAAACCCTGAGCTGGTTCTCTACTCCTTTTCTAAATCAAGACAGTATCTCAAATGTCTACATTTTGCACACCCTGACATTAGCGGTGCAACCATGAAATCCAAAAAGAGTAAACTCGTTTCTCCCCACTGCTTTTTGAAACAAATCAAAGTCCTTGGCCCCAACAAATGTAATGCCTCCTAGGTTTTCTTTTTCTGTAATACTATGAAACCATTTAATCCAGACAGCCGTCTTTGTGTAAATGCAGAAGAAAATTTACAAGCCTCAAGGAGTTAATCACAGCTCGAGGGGAATCTCTGACATGGAGGTTAGCAAGGCAGTAACTGTGAGGCTGTGACTGCCAGGAGACAATGCCACAGGAAGATGGGTTGATTCTGGATGGAGGTTCAGGCCTGACTCAGCAGGGTACTGCCCTTAGGCATCTCAGCCTAAACAAGAAAGTGGACAGTTGTCAAGGGCACTGATCACCTACACAGTTACAGGATGCTTCGATAGCTGTTCTGGGGCTCACTCTACCTTAATCCCAACTCTCCTGGCCTTGTGTGTCCTCTGGCAGCCAAAAGCCACCTAAGTCCCCACCATATTGAGGGCAGAAACACACTGCAGTACCAGTGCACTGTAGGAGCAGGGCTTAGTGGCCTTTCACAGTCACAGAGGCAGAGCAGGGGTCAGTCTCTCCTCCTCCACACCCAGCTCTTCTCCTCAGCTGGCAGGGTCCTGCCAGGGCATTCTCCATCCCACCCCGTGCCATGGGGCACCACAGGCTGGGGAGCACCAGGCCCTCCTCTCCTCCACCCAAGGAGGGCACAGAGCCTCCTTCAGAGCCCAAGCACATGGCAGCTCTCTACCACTGGACATCTCATGCATTTAAAACCATGGCAATACCTGAGCACCCACAGCCCAGCAAGATCCTCCCGTGGTCAGCTCCAAGGACCATGCTAAATGCCACAAGTGGTCCTTCCCTCCAACTTCTCCAGGACAAGAAAAAAAACCAATGTGCTTTACCTGGTCCACCACAGCTTGATTGGCATTTGCAGCTTCTGGCATCACTTGGCAGCTCCATTTGCAGTGGGACGGGTCTCCTTGGCTCCTGGTTTCACAGCAAATCGGTCATCCAAAGCCCCAGCAGGTCCAGTACCTCTTCTGCAGGGCACTTTCAAACACCAACATCTGGTTCTGTGATTTGAAGCAAAGGAGATGAAGATTAGAAAAAACAAGAGCTGTAAGTGGGACACAGGGAAGGGACAAACCCAGCCCGTGACATGCATTTCAGCCTCAGCCCACAGGAGCCCCAGGCACAGTCACGGCAGCTACAAAGCACCACAGCGTGTTCAGAAGCAGTGCTGGGAAAGGAGCAGCTTGCTTTCTTTATGCCTTGTGAAGCACTGAAGGGACAAGCTGGTCTCCTTGCCGCTGCCAGGCCAGCGGGTGCAGCTCCCTGCGGCACATGGGCTGTGCCAAGAGGTGCTGGGGCAGCCTGAAGGCACCAGCTCTGCTGGGCGAGGAAGTTACAGTGTGAGCAGGCATCGAGAAAAAAGCCAAAGTGGAATGTGGCTTTACCTGCTCTGGGCAGTTGCCTTCATAGGCTTAATACAACCATGCAACAGCCACAACTGCTGAGTTTGAACTCAAGCAAAATCCCAAAGCAATTGCTGGATTAGTCAAATATTTGACTGCATTTGTATCCAAAAGTCTTTTGCCAAAAAAAAATGGGCATTTTGTTAAAGAACAGCCACACAGAGGCCGTCCTGGGCTGGAACCTGAGCCAGGGCTTTATGATTTTTAAACAGGGCACCTAGTGCACCCCACAAAAGAGCCTCTGCTCTCTGCCGTGGAAGTACTGTCAGACTCCACAGCTTTGGCGTGATCGAGGTCTCCATGCTGACTCCCAGCACATCACATCCTGGCAGTGGGAGCAGAAGGGCAAGTTTTCATTTTCCACATAGAGATCGTCCAAGCTGAACTGTTAAACGAGCTCCTCGGGTTCTTCCTTTGAACCTCTTCCCACCCTTCACACATCCCAAGAACTACCATGAATCAAAGAGCCAGCAACAAAACCAGCCCCAAACATCTGCAGATTCTCCTTGAGAGAAACCTTCCCACTCGTGAAAAAACAGCTTTGTAATAAGCACACGGCCTCAAAAGCAGAGGGGAAAACCCTTCAAAACACAAAGCAGGAGTGGAGCCACTCATGAAATCAGACTGGTTGATCAGAAATGCTGATCAGTCTGTGCAGGGAGCACCAAAGGCCTGAAAGAATGAATCCGCAAGCCACTGATATCATTTAAAACAGCTGGGATTTTAGAAGACAAGACAGTAGCCACATTTAAAAAAAAAAAAAAAAAAAAAAAAAGAGGATAAAAAATTAAAAGATAGGCACCCCAGTGGGTCCAGAAACAGCCATGTTTGCATTTCAGTGACCACCAGCACAAGCATCTCTGAGCTTCAAGGCTCAGCGTTGCAGGACAGACCCACCCAAGCCGGAGCTGTCAGCCTCACGGCAGAGCTTTTGTTTCCCATTACCAGGTCTGTTATAGGAGCAGCTCAAGAGGGTGCAGGTTTGGTTTGAGCAGCCTCTCTCTGCCAAGGATGAAAACAGGGACCTGAGTACCCCACTTGTGACTTCCTCTCACACTGAGAAGTCTTCCTAGTGCACCCTGGCACCTGATCTCATTAAAAGGGAAGAGGGGAGCAGATGGAAACCAAAAGCAGCTGTCAGCTGCCAACCACTGACCCCATCCGACTCCATCCCTCGCCCCACTGCGGCAGAGGCACAACTGGCTGCTCCTGGAAGGACAACAACAAGGCCAGCAGGAGGCAAGGAGGATTTCAGGTGGGCAATAAACAGCAGGAGCAGATGAAATCTTTGTAAATAAGAGATCCCTTGTCAGGAAGAAATTCATCTGCAAACAGGAAAGACAACATGTGAGGACTGTGCCACGTCCGGGACCATCCTGTCCCTGCAAACAGTGAGGAGCAGTGTGCTGGCTGGAACAGCCACCATGTCTCAAGCCTCTCCAGCACGTCTCTGCCTCCAGGCACCAGCAAACCCAGCAGCAAAGTCCTGGTTCATGAGCTGGGATCCCCGGCAGGGCCTGCAGGAATCACACTCCTATCCCACAGTCTCTAGTTCAAGTATTCAAGCACTCCAGGAATCCTCAGCAGACCTAGGTTATGCCCTGTAAGCAAGAGCATAAGAGAAGGTACATATATCCACCACCCTTCCCTCCAAGGTGTTTGCTTCATTCCTATCCCCAGAGCATCCCCCGTGAGCTCCACCACAGAGACAGCCCTGACACTTCCCTTACAAAACCGCACAGGAACTCCCAGGGCAACCAGACCAGAGAAGAAACCTTCCCCATTTCCCGAACCAACCCAAAACTTTTTCCTCTTTCCTATAGACAGAAAAAAAATCCCCCCCCACGACAGAGGCAGCACCTAAGATGAACCAAGGGTGACACTGAAGGTCACAAATTTGCACTCATCTCATCACAGCTCTGCCAGGGACCAGGCAAGGTGTTTGATCTCACAGGGACTCAACTTTCCTACCTGCCAGGCCAGTCCAGCAATACAGATTTGGGAAAAGGCAAAGTCACAAGGACAAGCAAACAGCTCACATTCAACACGGTGCTGTGAATGCTGCAGAGAGGCTTAGCTATCCTCTCTGTAATCAGCCTCTCTGAGCAGCCTAGTGTTTTTCACAACATACAGAATAAACTTTCTTAGCAGAAAATGGTATCCTTTACCAGACTAACTTGATGGGAACAAAAAGTTTTACCGACAAACTTTACCTTCTCCATACCCTTACAGCACGTTGGCTAGATCAGCATCCTTAAAGTATGTGCCTACAGCAGTCCTGAAAGGCAGAGAAAAAAGCATCTCATCTTGGTGGATAGAACTGTGATGCAGATGATATTGCACAGGAGAATTAAGGTGTAAGTCTATTATGCATCAGATTTTCTCCAGCAACTACCTACAAGCAGGGTCCTGTCCCACAGAAGACACGAGGTGTCACACTCCTCATTTGCTGTGGGCTTCGATGCCTGGCACATCTGCAGCCAGGTTACAGCTGCCTGCCTCTGGCCTTGGCCACCCACCTAAAACACTTGAAGAGGGAAATGGAAGGGCACTGAGCATCCAGCTGGTGCCTTCAGCCCTCAGCATCCTCCATCTCTAAAGAAAAATAGAGCAGGGCAAGTAAAATTATGCCCAGCCACCAGGACCTTCTAGAGGCATCCATCAGCTGAACTTCTGACTGAGAAACAAATATCTAGGGTTTCCCTTTAGCACAGCCTCAAGGCACATACCTTCTTTTAACCCTCCCTGGCTGCTGCTCCCACCTTTTTAATCAGGAACTGGATGCTAATTTCTCCCAGACAGGTTCACAGTACCTCGCTGGGCTGAACGCAGAAAGATGGCTTCGGTTTAATTTTCCTATGACTAGAAGACAGAGGTTTCCAAACCTGTTTAGAAACTTTTTCCCCTGTCTGGTCTCACCAGCACTGGGAACTCCTTTTACAAATGATATCTCATGAAAAATACATCTGGTATTAACCAAGCCAGCTACATCAAACCTTCCCAAGGAATAGGTGGGCTGCAGGGGAACTGATGAACCTCCTTATGGAGCAGATCTGGGTAACCAGCCCAGCAAGGAGACTGGTCAGGAAGCCAGCTTGTCAGTAACACTTCTTCTCCACGAGCAAGAGCAGTGACAGCTTTGCAGGCTGACTCTGGGAGGCTCCAGCTGCTGGCAGAACACAGCTCCCTCCTCCACCAGTTTGCAAGCCCTCCCTCCCCAGGCAGAGGCAGCAGATGAGGTAGCCAACCTCCCTTCAGACAGGACATCTGAGTCTATAATGGCAGCTTCGATCCCTGGGCTTAGCTTCCCTCCTTTCCACAGCTCAGAGAGCTTTTCTGTCTTGTTGGACACACTGGTCCCTCCCTGCCTTGAACTCAAGAGAGGGCCCTGGGGAGGTCGGACTGGCCCCTCCATGCTTTCAAGCTTGCTGGGCTGTATCTCTGTGCAATCCACAGTCCCTGCACATACGGGCAGCCCTTTTTTTGGTCTCTCTGGCAAAGTGAGCTGAAAAGCAGCTGAGGAGAAGGATTCACTTGGGACAGCCAGATTTCTCCTTCCAAGCGAGCGGCATTTGCAGGGCAGCAGACAAACTGGCTGACATTTGCCGAGAACTCTGAAGGCACACAACCCTCCAGAAATGCCCATCATTAGTCCTGCTGTTCTTGGCCCACAAACCTTGTCTGTCTCCCACAAAAGCTACGACACAAAAGCAAAACCCTTGCACACATCCTGTCTCCCTACTCTTGTCCTCCTTCACTTAACTGTCTCCTTGAGCCCACAGAAAAATTTCAAGGCCTAGAAACACCTGGTATGAAATGAAAACAAAGGTCAGACATCAAGTGCAACCCCTCCTGGGGATGTACACCCAACAAGAAACCCTCTCTCTTTATGGTCATAATCCAGGTAAGCCTGAAACAGCTGCTCTTGAGGAAAGAAGCAGTACAAGGAGCTCCTCCCCAGCACATCACTCCTAGAGCCCTGCTTGGTCCCCGGGCAGGGCAGGGGCTGCTGCCAGCATGGGCTCCCTGCCTTCCCAAATTCCCCCCTTGACATTCCCACTTGCCCCAGGTCTGTGTACAGGTTCATCTGGCAACTTCACAGCAACAGCAGCTCTCTTTCCAGTCAAATAAATTCATCTAGAAGAGAAAAGGCAGCTAGCATCTGCTCCCTGGCAGAGCTTGCAGCAGACAGCAATATTGATACAATTCTCCATGTTTTACAATGATTTTTCTCTTCCTTTCACTCATAAAGCAGACTGCATGGGTCATCAGCACGATCAGGTAGAGAAACACGGAAAAATTTAGGAGGAAGAGACTTTGGATGTCTCTGGTCCAACCCCTCTGCACAAAACGGACAATTTCAAAGTTAAAACAGATTGTGCAGGATGCGTCCAGCAGCGTTAAATGTCTCCCAGGATGGAGATTCCCCACCTCTCTGGATCACAATAAACTTTTACCTGCCTTTAAAGTTACCAGACGTTTGTCCTCAGCTACAGCACAGGCTCCAAGAGATACTGTGTGTTGTGATCCCGCAGCCTTTGTTCTGGAAGTGAACCTCAGCACGTGCCTTCAAAGTCCTTGGCTCCTGGAAAAGAAGAGAAAGTCTCCTGGTTTGGGTGGTTTTTTATTTTTAAGCAGCCATCTACTGAGACCAAAATGCCAGTTGCTTCCTACCAAAGATAAAAGCCAAAGCCAGCGTACAGCAGAAAGGCAGGGAGGTCATCTACCTTGTGCATAGGAGTGCCAGATGTGCCATGGACCAATAATCCCATGGAAATAAAAGGTACCACTTGCCTTTAAATATGGGTGATTGCAACAAATTGGTGCAGACTTGTGTCTGCTCCAAGTACTTTAAAGTGCTAACGTCTGCCCTGGGGCCTTTTCAGTAAGAAGCCCTTGGAGACACAGGCTGCCAGACTTGTGCCAGCCAGAAGAGAAGAGGGCAGCATGTCAGTGATTCTGGCTGAACTGGCTCTCGCCACAAAGTCGGGAGGAAGAATTTGATTTTTTGGTATGTTGGGCTACGTCTCTTTGTGTTTCTCTTTCCTGGAAAAACTAAAGGTGATGGCTGGAGCAGTAACACAGAAAGGGCAGGTCCCAGTCTCAGTCAGGGTCACCTACGTTATAGGAATGGTAAGGTCTGGTCCCCCGAAGCCACCCGGAGCTCCCTGCAGTGGTAGGAGGGGGTTAACTGGGAAGTACCGATGCCCGTTCCACTTCCTGGTCTGTCAGCTGAGTACAGACAGAGCAAGTCAGAGATGGACATCCAGACAGACAGTTGCTTGTACAAACCAAAGTGTTTCAGCCAGAAAATACTGAAGAGAGGCCAGAGTCCCAAACAACCTGATAGTAGAGCATGTGGTAAATGGGCTGATGGAAGGGAAAGGAGGAAAAGGATTCCTGAAGCCCCCAAGGCCCATGAGGCAGGAAAAGTCAGAAAGCAGGCAGCATTCCTGAGAGTCAGGCCAGCTGTAAGTGAGCCCAGCTCATGGGCTCAGAAAAGCAGAGCTGTAACTCGTACTGAGCACCAAGATCTGCTCAGCTAAGATATGTCAAACACTCAATAAAACAGCAGTTCCGGTTTGGGGTTTTTTTCCCACTGTATGAATAATCTTTTCTATCGGGATGCAATCAGGAACCCAACTCCAATTTGGCTGGGACAGCCTTTCCTCTGATCAGGAACCTGGAAATCTCAGCTCAGCCACTCACAAGTTTCTTGCTCGCAGGGAGACTGCTTATAACAGCGCAGCAGACTAAACACAACAAGCAGTCACTGCAATAATCAAGGCAAACCCAGAGCTGCTGCTTGCCAGCAGAGCATTTTAGTTGAGGGAACAGAGCAAAGGATCCTCCTTTCACTGATCCCTTGAAAGTATGCAACTGCTTTCCATCACTCATCTCCACCCAGACTGAGAAGGCTGAAGGGGTTCAGTTCTTCCTGGAGTCAGGGCCAAATAACGGGCACTTGTCACCTCACATCTGCACTTGGGACTTACACAACCACTGCAATAACACAGCACAAAGGCAAAAGTCTGTCCTAACACTTGATAACCACGCCTAGAGGGCACAGCTCATGGAACAGCAGGGCCAACCCTGAAACAGAGATCTGCCAAGGGCATGGGGGAGAATGGGGAGGAAGATGCAGTGCTGGAAGCACTGGGTTCCTGAAGCTAACAGCAGCACGGATGCAATCTAGACCAAAAGCTCTGCCTGCTGCATTCCCATTGAGTAATTAGTGGGAGGTTCAGCTTTCTGTATTTGTAAGGTTGTCCCGTACCTGGCTAGAATATGGCTTGCTAGAGGGGTATGTCTCGTGCAGATCTGCAGTAGGGGATGTCCCAATTCACTCAGCCCTGGCAAATCAAAGCTGTATCCTAATGACAGAAAGCAGAGCTGAGCTGAGAGATGGGACCACTGTGAAAGCCACTGCCTGACGTCCAGGACAGAAGAGCAGAGGTCTCCAGTCTCCATCAGAAGGGGCCACTCCCAAAGTGACTCCTAACTTCTGGTCAGTAAAGCCGTAACTTACAGACCAGTGACATCTTTGAGAAAGGGTCCAAAACCTCCACTGCAAACAGCAGACGAGCCCCAGATGTCTTCAGCACAGGGTTGGCTGGATTATTCACAGCCAGGGAATCAGCTAAACGCAGTTTAACTCATTTGCCTGCTTAATCCAGAGCACTTTTAAATCCCCATACACTGATCCAAGTTGCCAGAGGTATTTTAACCCCTGAGACCCCAAGATGCTAAACACTGGTTAAGAAGGTAATTTTAAATACACAAATCTAATTTCCTTCAGTGTTTCACTAACTGTGAATGAACTCCTCATCCATCCTGGCTACCAGCTCTTGCTAGAAGGAGGATTCATTCGGCTGCATCTTGCTTAAAATACTGAGCTGAATCAGCAGATCCTGTCCTGGAGGAACAGGTAACCCTGTCCTGAACCTCTGTGCATCACGCAGCCCCAATCTGCTGCTGCAGATTAAGGGCCAGAAGCAAAACAGAAACAGAACAAAGAATAAGCTGACGTAAACTGCTGGATTTGGAGGCCTGGTAGCCCCCTCCCAAAAGACACGTCCAAAGACACCTGGGCTAAAGGATTGTTCCTTCAAGTACAAGAGGTAATACAGTAAACCCTCTTGTTTTCTCCTGGATTTGGTCACCAGAGAGCTGCCCACCAGCCCCTGGACAGAAGAGCACACATCCTAATTAAGGGCAACATGTAAAAGCCCAAAACAACAAAAGTAGAGATTCACTGGTGGCATTTGGCAAGTGACAAAGATACAGCAGCTTTTGGTAACAGTTCTTTGAAGGGAAAGCCAGAGTTGATAGGCATCACCGCTGGAAGGCTCTTACAGAGGAGAGTGTTAAATAGCGTCAACTGGCAGGTTTAAGCATTGTCTGGGACATGCCAAACACTGTCAAGATACCACAAAGCTCTCTGCAGCCAAGCCCCAGCGAGGGACTCCTGTGGGCTCATCTCTGAGAACACAGACTGATGGGCCACCAGCCCTGCCCACAGAAAACACCTTATCAGCAGCTGGTGCAGAGAGTACAGCGCCCTCAAAACAACCAAACCAGCCAGGTCAGCCCACCCAGACACCCAGCATCTCCCCGCAGTACCTGCACCCACAGCTGCAGCCCAGCCCTGCCGTCAGGAGTCCTCTCGGACTGGTCGGGTCAGCGCTCCCAGCCTTCCAAACCCCAGCCTTCTGGGAGCTGCACTCAGCCCAGTCCAGGGAAAAAAGATGAAGACACCCCTTAACTCTATTTGGAGACTTCCAGGAATTCTCCCACCTCAGGGAAAAGGAAATGAAAGGAAAATTTTTGTTCGGTTTTTCCAAAGCAAAATAAAACCCAACCACTGCAGCAGCGAGACAGCTGTCACAGGAGTACAGATCTTCAAAGCCCTGAAATAAATAGTCTTGCCTCTGGCTTGAGCTGCATGGGATTGCTTTATAGCACCTTACACAAAACCCACAATAAAATACCTCCTACAGGTTATCAAAGCAACAACATTAAGGTTGTCCTCGGGATTAGGAATTGGCTTCTAAACCCCCCATTCTTTGGTACCTTCAGCAAACGGCCAGCTCTGATTCAGCCCTCGGTTGGTTTTCTGAAAGGGTGACAAAAGCAGCTTCAGCAAGATCAGAGTCAGACCACAAAATCTGCTTCCTTTAGAGATCAGGCCCTGCTGTCTCTGAGCAGCTCAGATCCCCCAACAGCCGCTGGGCCTGCAGGAACTGAACAGCTCGATTCTGACCAGGGGACGAGGCAAAGCCTGGGGAAGAAGGCCAGCTGTGAAACAGTTTGAGAGAGAAGAGGGGAGAGAGAAAATGTGGGGCAACAGAGCTTCCCAAGGAGATCAATAGAATCAGGGGTTCATGAACGCAATCCATGAACTAGAGGTTCTGTATCTGTACAGATGTTACTGTACTAGGAATGGCAGAACACTAAAATCCACTGCCCAGGGGGAACAGAGAAGCTTTGGAGATGAGCACAGCGCACAGCACTGCCAACTCTTTAACAGCCAGCAGAGCACACCTCCTCCCGGGGTGGGGGGGGGGGCAGCTCCAACTGCCACACTGCTGCTCAGGGAGGACAGGGGAGGAGAGTCAGGACAGCTGCAAAAAGTTCATGAGACTTCTCAAAGTGGAAAAAAATGAAAGAGAAGATAACCAAGATCTTTTTACCAGGCTGTCTGTGACAAGAGCCATCAAAACATGAGAGTGGGTGATGGACAGCTGGGGAGAACAGTCAGGATTGGACAAAACAGTTCAGGCAGCATGAAATCAGAATGAAAATGAACATTCATCAAAAAAATCACTTAGTATTTTGCTTTGCCCGAGAGGTACCTCTGTGTCACAAGGTAAATATCCCATTCTGCTACCCTGATGCAGATTTATTCCAACAGAGATTCACTAACCAAGGGCTTTTCTACACAATAACCTCTGCAGCCTGGGGCAATGCAGCCGTGCATTCGAGTACATGCACACCCAGAGTGTGCAGGCCTGCAGCTGAAACCTTTGCACACTTCTCTCTTCATTGTTGCTGAAACGTTTTGACTCCCCAACCCTACACTCTGGTTCTGCAATAATTCCCCCTACAGTCAAACTACAGTTTCGGGCACATCCCATTGCCTTCCCAGGATGGAATCCCCAGAGTGCGACTGTTCCCAATTCCATTTTTCCCGTAGGAAACAATGGGATAGAGAGGAACATGTGCAGGCACTTCAGCAATGCACACAGCCGAACCACACAGGAACAGCTGGTGTGATGTGGAAGATGGTGAGACAGAAGCGAGACCTCTGGGGTTGTCAGCTGCCAGTTCAACACCTGGTAATGACAGAAGTAGTAGAGGAAATTCTAACTCCTTTTAATATACCAAGAAATAACTGCTACTTGCCTGAGCTTTAGAGTGGAAAATCCCTTTATAACACAAAATTAAACTTCATGATGTCCTGGTGACCCCGTGTGACCCATCTTCAAACAAATCACCATTCTGAAACCTCTCAGCTGCTTCTCCTGTGACACTGAACACCTGACAACTCTTTCACTGCCAGTGGTCCTGCTGCCTCTCCTGATCCATCACATTTTCATCAACACCTTCAGATGCCTGCTGCTCACCACAGTCAGTGAAGGATGAAGGAAAACAGGACCATGACAGCAGTAACCAGAGCAGGGTATTAAATAACTGACAGCAGAGCTCTGAAACAGAGGGGACAGACAGCAAGGCATTACTGTGCACAAGCTTTCACAGTGCAGACGCAAGTATAGACAGGGTAAGAATCTGCTCCCCAGCTCTGGAAAAAAACAACCAGTTACAGCACATTTACAGCAATCCACAGCCACATGCAGTGAAAAGCAACTATTTTATGCAGAGCTGGTGCAGAGCAGAGAGGTGGAGATGAAGGAGCAGCTGACGGGGGAGGCTGAAGCAGTGTCACCCACAGCAGGAGCTCTGCCGGCTGTTTGCAGTCTCAGAGCAACTCCTGCTGCCGGATTTCCCAACCAGAAGCACTGCCAGGATCCCAGCACACAGAAACTTGTCCTTTAATTACTTTTCAATTACTTTTCAATTACTTTTCTTGTACCTTAATTGTGTGAGACTTCTGCTCTGCCTGCAGATGTCAAGAGATTCTTTTCTGAAAGCAGAGCAGGTTGTTCCAACTTGAAAAAAACAGGATTTGTCTTTTGGGAAAGGTGCAAATTAGAAGCTCAGCACAGAAACTGAGCTTTGTCCAGAAAGCCAGAGGAGCAGCAGGACTCTGCAAAGGGGCTGGGCTCCAGCACACCCCCCTGCTCACACCCACCCCCCCACCCCCCCCAATCTTTCCCACAACCTCTGAGCTGGGAAAAACTGTCCCACAGCCAGAAGGCAAGAGCCCGCCTGGGCCAGCTCTCACCCTCGGACTTAATGCCGGTTTCTGATCAGCACCTCTTGGCTCTGGTGACTGGCACCCTCTGAAGCACCACTCTGAGGTGTTTCATCACTTTGAACCCACCCAACCCAAATCACCACAGAGAGCAGAAAATATTAAATGTGTCACTTCTTTCACACTTGAAGTAAAAATAAAGGGCTAAAATTCACTTTCCCTGGGGTAACCTGACAGATAAACCCTGCAGACACAACAGACCCTTACAGACAGCAAAGACCCACCAAGTTCAAGGTAAAAGGACAAGCACAGTCACACATCAGAACATCTGAACAGCCCGAACTGTGAAACAAACCTTTTTTTTGAAAAAAAATCAGAACCATGAAAAAGTTTGGGGTTTTAGACCAAAGCTTCCCCTTCCCCGGCAATCCCACCACCCCCTCCAGGGAAATCGGCCCCAGCCCCTGCACTCACCCACTGCTAGGCCGGAGCCACCACCACTGGTGCTGGTGCTGGGGCTGGTGCTGGTGCTGCTGGTGCTGCTGGTGCTGGTGCCACCTTTGCAGGAAGACTATTCATTCAGCCATCCAGAACAAAGCGAGTGTTTTAAAAGGAGGAATTCCCACTTGCTGGGTGAACCAAACTCTCTTCCTGGAACACCCCTCAGTGCAGACCACAGAGAGCTGGAGGACCTCCTGCCTAGGCCGCCTCACTGCAGACCATAAGCCCTCGCAGACTGTCAGCAGGAAGTAGGCCCTGTGGGGGCCAGGGGGACCCCCGGGGGGGCACCAGCACGTTGTCCCTCCCCAGAATCTGCCCACACTCCTGCCTGTGCCATGAGGGGGGATTGGGGACTGGGGGGGGGGATTCTTGGGGGGGTGTTATTGGGGTTCTGTGGGAGTTGTGGGGGTTATTGGGGTCCGGGGTGGTGGTGGTGGTGGTGGTTATTTGGGTCCTAGAGGGAGTGTAATGGAGTCGTGGGTGGGGGAGGTCTTGGAGGGGTTTGGGAGCGTCATTGGGGTCCTCGGGGGGGGTCTTGAGGGAGATATTGGTGTCTGAGGTGGGGGGATTGGGGACATCCTGGAGGGGGTTCTGGGGGAGGTATTGGGGTCCTGGGGGTGTCTTGAGGGAGGTATTGGGGTCTGGGGGAGGGTCTTGGTGCTTGGGGGGGTGTTATTGGGGTCATGGGGGAGTTGAGGGGGTTATTAGTGTCTGGGGGGGGGGGGGGGGGGGAATGTCTAATGGTCTCCTGGGCGTGGTTTCTGGGGGAGATATTGGGGTCCTGGGGGACAGTAATGGGGTGCAAGAAGGGTCCAGTGGGGGCTACTGGGGTACTGGGAGCGATATTGTGGGGGATAAACCCCCCCATAACATTTCAAAATACCTCTTATATCCCCCATATCCCCCCAAACCACCCCATATCCCACCAAATCACCCCAAATCACCCCATATCCCCTAAATCAACCCCAAAACCTCCCCATGATCCCCCAAACCCCCAAAATCTCACCAAATCCACCCAGATCACCTCAAAACTTTCCCATAGCACCCCAAAACCCCCCATATCCTTCCAAAATAACCCTTATATCCCCTATATCCCCCAAACACCCCCATATCCCCCTTCTCCCCCCCATATCCCATCCAAACCCCCCATATACCACCAAATCACCCCCAAAACCCCCCATATGCCCCCAAATCACCCCCATATACCCCCAACCCCACCATATACCCCCATATCACCGCAAACCCCCCATATATCCCCAAATCACCCCTAAAATTCCCCATACACCCCATATCCCCCCAAAACCCCCATAAACCCCAAATCACCGCAAAACACCCCCATATCCCCTCAACGACCCGCATATCAGCCCCATTCTATACCCGCTAAACCTCCTCTATATCCCCAAATCAACCCACAACCCCCCATATCCCCTAAATCACTCCCCAAACCTCCCCATATGCCCCCAAACCCCCCATATCTCACCAAATCCCCCCTAAATCCCCCATATGTCCCCAAATACACCCAAATCACCTCAAAACCTTCCCATATCACCCCAAACTCCCCCATATCCTTCCAAAATACCACTTCTATCCCTCATATACCCCCAAACACCCGCATATCACCCCCAAATCACCACCCAATATCCCCCCAAACATCCCCATATCCCACCAAAACACCCCCAAAACCACCCATATCCCCCCAAATCACCTGCCATATCCCCTCAACCCCTCCCATATCCCCCATATCCCCCAAATCCTCCATGTATCCCAAATCAACCCCAAAACCTCCCCATATGGCCCCAAACCCACCCATATCCCCCCAACTCACCCCAAAACCCCCTTATATACCCTAAATCAACCCCAAAACCTCCCCATATGGCCCCAAACCCACCCATATCCCCCCAAATCACCCCAAGAACTACCCATATCCCCCCAAATCACCCCACAATATCCCCCCAACCATATCCCCCCAAATCACCCCAAAACCCCCCGTTATGCCCCCAAATCACACCATATCTCCAACACCCCCTGTATCCCACCAAACCATCCCAAAACCCACCCATATCCCCCCAAATCACCCCAAAACTTCCCCATATTCCCCATATTACCCCCAAACATCCCGTATATCCCCAGATCACGCCAATACCTCCCCATATCCCCTAAATCACCACCAAAACCTCCCCATAAGCCCCCAAACCCCCCATATCCACCCAACCCCCCAAAACCTTCCATATCTCCCCATATCCCCACAAAACCTGCCCATTACACCCCAAAACCCCCATATACTTCCAAAGTCCCCCTTATATCCCCCATATCCCCCCAAACCCCCACATATCCCAGCAAATCACCCCCAAATAAACCATATCCCCCCAAATCACCCCCACATCCCCCAAAACCACCATAATCCCCCAAATAAACCTAAAACACCCCCATATTCCCCCATATCCCCCATATGACCCCAAAACCACTCGTATCCCCCCAAACCACCCCAAAAACGCCCATATCCCCTAAATCCCCCCCAAAACCTCCCCATATGCCCCCAAGCCCCCCATATCATCCCAAATCAGCCCATGTACCCCCAAATCATCCCAAAATTTCCCCAAACATCCCCGTGACCAACCTCCACTCCAGTGACTCCCACACACACCAGGGTACCCCCCAGACACCTGGGTTCCCTCAGAGTGGGGCTGGGGACTCCCCAGGTGCCTGATTCCTCCCAAGACACCCCTCTCTGTCACTCTGTGTGTGTCTGTGTGTGTGTGTCCCAGGCACCATCATGACGAGGGCTGCGGGATCCTGGCCAACGGGCAGTTGCACTCCAGTTCAGCCTCGACGAGCTGCAGGCTTTAGTCCCCTGCCATGTACAATCCACACCACCCTCGGCTGGTGTGTGGCCCAGGAGAGGGGTTGGAATCACACCGAGCACCAAGCGGCGCCGCAAGCAGGGGGGGAATTGCCCCACCACAGCTGCTTCTCCCCTCTCGTGTAGACTCATGAGGACAAAGCCCGCACATCTTGTTCAATAGTTACTATAGTGTTCACAGTCACGTCCTTGGAGAGGCTTGAAAAAACCACGCCTGGATTAAGGCCAAGCACGCAAGTATTTCCATAGCAGTTTTAGATAGGACCAGGTACCCTGAACGTATTATTATATTGGATGAGAAAAGGGGCTCCTGTGTTCATGGAGGTGCTGGGAATGCCGCAGCACGTCCTGGAAACATGAAGGAACGAAGGTCATTGGAACTAGGCGTCAGCATGGAGTCAGCAGGAGAAACCCTGCTGGCCCCACCTAATAACCTTCTGTGGTGAAATGACTGGCTGGGGAGACGAGAGGAGTGCGGTGGCCACTGTCCACCCAGACGTGAGGAAGGCTTTCCGCAGCGTCTGCCAGAATAGCCCCGTGGAGACGCTGAAGCAGCGTGGGCTGGCTGAGGAGAGGGGGAGGTGGGTAGAAAGTGGCTGACCAGCGAAGGCCAGAGGGTGGTGAGCAGCGGCAGCAAGTGCAGCTGGAGCCCGGGAGCCAGCGGGGAAGCCCAAGGCAAGAGGCATTGCCAGCAGGTGGAGGGAGGGGGGGTCCTTCCCTCTGCTCCGTCCTGCGCTGGGCTCCCCAGGGCAAGAGAGGCGGGGCCATGCTGGAGAGAACGCCCAGCCCGTGGCCCCTCCCACTGTCCGTTGGGCTCGGGCTGTCAGTCAGTTGGAGCCAACAGCCCCCAGTGCCGGCAGCACGGAGCTGTGCTGGCACGGAGCGGCACTGGGAGGAGGCAGGGTCTGGCCGAGCAGCGCTGACCAGGCTCCGGCAACCCGCTTCCCATCCTCGCTGTCACCGGCTGGGCCGCATCCATGGTGCACAGCGAGGGTCCTCCTGTCCCGGGCAGGATGGGCCAGGCCAATGGCTGCGGTGGCTCCAGGTGAGCGCCCCCCGCAGCTCGGGGACAGAGGGGCACGGCCGGGCCCCGCAGCAGCGGCCTTTCTGATGCCTGCCGTGCTCTGCTCCGCAGGGACGCTCTCGCCGACGCAGAGCCGGTGCTGAGCGCAGACGTGTAGCTGACCCGGGGCTGCAAGAGGAATGAGAGGCGCCTTCTTCTCCTCCAGGAGGAACTGGTGGTCACCAAGCTGCGGTAAGACCCTCCGACCCAGCTGCCCTTGCCCCATCCCTGGCCCCGGCTCAAGGGCTGGGACACCCTGGCCCCCGGCCCTGGGACCTGTGTGCTGGATGCACCAATGCCCGTCCCAAGGGCAGGGGGGGAGCAGGGCTCTGCCCGGGGCGGGGCACCCCAAGGAGGCCACCTCCAGCTCACTGCCTGCCTCTGCTCTCTGCAGAGGTGGCACCACCCTGCGCCCACAGCTCCGCCTGGCCCTGGACCAGCTGTGGGTGCTGAGTGATGGGAAGGAGGCGGCATGGGAGGAAGAGGTGGAGGGTGTCAGCAGCTGCGAGGAGAGGAGCTCCCTCATCTTCCTCTGGCCCAGGGGCTCCTGCACTGCCACTTTCCGGTGAGTCGTGGTGCCACATCCCACGGCCGGGCAGGGGAGGTTCCTGTGAAGGGCCTCTGCCCTCCGTGCAGAGCCTGGGCAGGGAGCAGGCAGCACGCCGGCAGGGAGGGATGGGGGGCATTTCTGTGTCCTGCATCCCCTGGTCACCTTTTGATCCCCAGAAGGGAAGGGCCAGAGTAGGTGCTGTGGCAGGACAGAGGGAGCCAGGGCTTGGGCAGCAGCTCTGTCCCACCCCACGGGGCTTCGTCCTGCCCCTGTGTCCTTCCCCATGGGGCAGGGCTGTGCAGGCGTCCGCCTCTGCCCACAGGCTGGGGGGCAGCAGGGCCTGACGCTGTTTCTCATCTTGCTGCAGCTCCCAGGCGCTGAAGGAGCTGTGGGTGCAGACATTGCTGGGGTAAGCTGGGGGGTGCTGCAGGCACAGCCAGATGGGGGAACACAGCTCCCCAGCTGGGGAGAGGTGCCCCCACGGCTGCGGGCAGCTCTCGGGGAGAGCTGCCTGATGAGAGAGAAGAGGCGGCTTGGGGCTCACCCAGCTCTCTCCCTGTCCCTTCCTGGTGCACAGGACACCCGATGGAGCCAAGAAGCCCCAAGTGACCCTCGTCCCATCACTCAAGCTCCTGGAGAAGCAGCTGAGCCGCCGCCATGCTGTGAGTGTCTCTGGCCTGGGCGCTGTCCCCAGCACTGCTCCTCCAGCCGAGCAGCACAGGCATCACTGCTCACCTTCTGCCGCTGCTTCTCTTGTCAGTGGAGGCCGTTCAGCACCAGCAGCCTGGAGAGGCTGGTGGAGCACCAGACAGAGGTGAGAACGGCTGCCTTTCCCCTCTGGCTGTGCTGGGGTGCAGGGATGGGCGTGCAGTGGGGTGAGCTTGCAAGGGAGGGAGGGAGGGAGGGAGGGTCCCCTGGTGCAATTCAGGGAGTGGGGAGGGTTGAGGAGCCACCAGGAATGCCGGCATATCCTTGCTGGTGGCACTGGGAGAAAACCTGCCACACAGGGCAGAGGGCCCGTGAGGGCAGAGGGTCCCCACTCCACGGTGCTCAGGCTACTGGTGCTGGGTTCTTGCAGGCTGATCTCAAGCAAGGGCCTCCGACGGTCCCGTCTAGCAGGGAAGGGGGACTTTGCCGCTCACCAGGTGAGTTTGGGAAAGAAAGGCCCCTCCTGCAAGCGGCTGGGCTGTGCTCACTTGTTCCTTGAGTGTCCCCATGCAGGTTGGGCAGCCCGAGGGAGGACGCCAGCCGGAGAAGGAAGGACAGCGCTGGGCAGCGGCCGATGGACGTGGCTCTGCAGGGACACGCAGCCTCTGGTGCTGCCCACAGCCTGGAGGAGGACAGGGCTAGGACTGGGCCAGGCTGTCCCATGCTCTCAGGAGCCCCCGAGCCGGAGCTGTTGAGCCGGAGCCGTGGTTCCAGCTGCTGGCTCCCTGCCTGTCCTGCCACACCACTCAGCACCGTGCTGCAGGCAGGGCAGGGCAGGGCAGGGCAGGCTCCGGGAGCGCTGGCCTGGCGGCATCCACTGACGGGCTCTTGCTCTCTTTTCCTTTGCAGCAGGAGGGATCAGCAGCAGCAGCAGCAGCAGCAGCAGCAGGAGGCAGGGGCTGCCCTGGCCCTTCGCTCTGCGGCGGAGCCCGGCCGCTGCCCCGGCACCAGGGCAGGCGGGCTCCGGCTGCAGCAGGGCGCTCTTTGGGCAGCCCCTGGCAGCCCTCTGCAAGGATGGCACACTGCCCCGGCCCATCCAGGTCAGCCAGCCTGTCCAGGGGGTCCCCAGCCCTCCCTCCGCAAGCTCCAGAGGGGCAGCGCGTGTCCCCAGGAGCTCCGGGGATGGGGCACTGGGCTCTTCACCCCCAGCACGGAGCCAGCTCTGGGGCAGTGCTCTGGCCACCGCCGCTGGAAGGCGGCTCCTCGGCCACGCAACTGTCCTCCTGCCTCTCCTGCAGGAGCTGCTGGCTGTGCTGAAGCAGGAAGGACCAGCGACGGAGGGGATATTCCGCAGAGCCGCCGGTGGGACAGAGCTTCGGGAGCTGCGGGAGGCCTTGGACTGCGGTGCAGACGTCGACCTGGGAAGCCAGCCCGCGCTGCTGCTGGCCGCCATCCTGAAGGTGAGCGCTTCTGCCCTGCGGCTGGAGGAGCTCCTGGCTGGCCCCGAGTGCTCAAAGGCTCACTTGGAGCCCTGGGCCTTGCAGGACTTCCTGCGGAGCATCCCCTGCAAGCTCCTCGTGACCGACCTGTACGAGGACTGGATGGCGGCGATGCAGAAGGCCAGCAGGGAGGATAAGATCCGGGAGCTGAGAGCGTAAGTGTGGGCAGCAGCCTGCCTGTTGAGCAGGAGCCCTGACCGCTGGCCCAGAGCACCTGGAAAGCTGCGCTGGCTCCCGCCGGCCTCGGGCGAGTCTGGGGAACGCTGTGGGCAACATCTGCTTTATTAGCGCCGTGTTCCTGTTCCCCCAGGGTGGCCGAGAAGTTGCCTGCAGCCAACCTCCTCCTCCTGAAGCGGCTGCTGTCCCTCCTCCAGCACATCGGCCACCACGCAGCCACCAGCAGGATGGGCTGCAGCAACCTGGCTGTCTGCGTTGGGCCGAACCTGCTGAGCCCAGCCCACGCGGACCTGCTCCCACTGGAGGCCATGCTAGAGGTGACCCACAAGGTACACATCCCACCCGCCGGGGCAGCCTTCCCGGCCCACCAGCGCTTGGCTGCGCAGAGGGCTCTGCAGGCCTCCTCCTGCCAGCAAATGCTGTCGGGGTGGCTGCCTGGAGGAGCAGCCCCACAGCCACAGGCTCTGGGCAGGAGCAGGGGGCAGGGGTGGGAAAGGCTGCTTGGTCCCTTGTCAGGCAGTGGGATTGAGACCCCCGGTTTGATGTGTGCAGGTGAATGTGCTAGAGGAGTTTCTGGTGGAGAACTGCAGGGATCTCTTTGAGGAGGAAGCAGGCAGCCTTTCCAGCCGAGCAGACAAGGAGCTGCCAGTCCCCCTGGAGAGATTCAGAGGTGAGAGAGGGGACTGAGGGTTGGCACCGGCTGGGGCTTGGGACACCAGAAACCTCCGTGTTGCTTCTGACAGGGCTGGGCATCGAGTGTTGTCCTCTCAGCCCCGCTTGTCCTGTGGCCTCTCTTTGGCCACTGCTCTCCAAACATGAACGTTTTCCTCTGCAGGATGAGCTGAAGCCTGCAGACAGGGCATCGGAGGGCTGACCACAGAAGTGTAGGGCTTTGGGTGGGGGTTGCTTTAGCTCTGTTTGCTTCCAAGAAGTCACCATGTTGCACATGCTTTTGCTTTCTAGACCTGAGTTTGGAAGAGAAAAGTGTCCCTGCAGGCAAAGTGGACACCGAGCACCAGGCAGAAGCTTTGCCGCATGCACCCCCCTCTCTGCTTGGTGTCCTCACAGAAGCTGGGGGAGATACGGCGGTGGAGTCTGAAGTGGGAGAGGTACGTCAGCTCCCCAAACACGGTGACAGCGTGTCTGGCGTAGGAGGGGAGTCGCTGCTGTGCCTCTGCCTGGCAGTAGAGCTGGTGTGGGTTTGGGTTATTCCTCCACCCCTTGGGATGATACATAGCAAGGGAAATGGGCAAGGTTGTGTCTCAAATGCACTTGGCAGGTGCTTAATCAAACCAAAGGCCCACAAAATGCCTACAAAGAGGCAGAGGGGAGCAGCTGTCAACTTCAGGGGGGTTTTGCTCAGGCCCTACTTCATCAGAGCTTCCTCAGGTCTATTTGGGGGTCAGCAGGGGGACTGTGTGAACTGTGGCTGATGCAAACCAGCCCAAGGCATCTCCTCTGGAGATCTCAGGTACCAATTTAGCAAAGAGTCGCTTACCACTCCAGGTCACCCCTTGCCACATGCCAACTGTGACACTTCTGGTTTAGGCACCGCCAGCTTTGCCTCCAACCACCCCTGAGAGCATGGCAGACTCCCTGGGGCACCCAGAACAACTGGCCAGGTTTCCAGAGGAACGAAGGTAAAATGAGCTCGCTTTGGTTAAAATCAGAACTGACTCCAGTGGGTCGTGGCTTTCGCTATCTAATCCCACTGTGGGATGGAAAGATTTGCAGGCTCTGCCCAGGACGAGGAGAAGAAGAGGAGCTGGAAGAGAAGAGAGACCTGGGGAGAAGAGAGTGAAAGCTGCGCGGAAAAGAAGAGGAGGAAGAGAGAAGGTGCTTCTGGCGACGGACCAGCGAAAAGACGCAGGAAGGCGCAGCAGGTCGGGCAGCCCAGGTGCGTGCCGGGCTCTCTGCCCATCTTTCACACCTCTCCACACTCCTCTGCGTCAGCCCAACGCGCTGGCGAGGGACAGCGAGGGACGGTGCTGCGCGGGGTCTGGAAATAACTCCCTGGCAGGGCCCAGGGGCTCCCGGCCGAGCCCTGCGGCGTGGCACAGGGGCACTGCGCGTCTCTGCGCACGCTCGGGGCTCGAAGGGCGTTGTCTGGGGGACAAGGCGCCAGAGCCACCCCGTAGCCAGTGCCAGCAACAGCTCTCTGCTCTGGGCCGTCAGCAATTCCTCACACACGGTGTTCCCCAGAGAGGGCAGCACAACCCTGCCTCTTCCTGCCACCAGGGACTCACCAGAGTTTTCTGACTCTGTCCTTGCAGGTGCCGATTCATTGTCACCGCCTGATCCGCTGACTTTGGGGCCCCCAGCATTGCTGTTTGCAATAAAAAGGTGTTTTCTCTCTTGTGACAGAGTCTGCCACAAGACATTCTGGAGTGGGGGCTGTTGTTCTGTGATGGATCCTGGGGGAGGAGTTTGGGATGGTCCCTTGTCCCAGCACCCTTCCCAGTGGGCGTCAGGGCTCAGTCGAGGTGCTGTAGGAGGGAAACCCAAGCCCAGAGTCACGCGGGAGGGTGGAGGTTGGACGGAGCAAGTGACAAGAACAGTGACAAATTGGTATCACTCAGAATCTAAACGTAGCTGCCCCCAGCCCCTCTGACACCTGAGGATGAACTGGGACGCAAGGGGGTTTATTTTCTGCCAAATTACCCTGTAAGGTGACAGGTGACAATGTTGTGGACACTCCAGGGATGGAGACGTCACCACAGACACCCTGGGGACATGCTGGTCCCCTCCCAGTTGTGGGCCATCAAAGTGGGGTGCACCCCAGGGATGGGGATGTCCCCAAGAGCCAGCTTGGGTTCTCCTGTGTCCCCTCAAAGTCATGGGGTGTCAACACGTGCGACACCCCAAGGACGGCAGCATCACTAAGAGCCACCTTGGCGTCACTCAAGGTCATGGGGCATCAACGTGGGGGACACCTCATGGATGGGAATGTCCCCAAGAGCCACCTTGGTGTCCCCATGTCCCCTCCCATGTCCAGGGTGACAATTTGGGGACCTCCAGGAGATCCTGAGTGGTGTGGGGGGGGTGTCCGCATGGACCCTCCGGCATGTCCCTGTGTCCCCCATCCTGGTTGATGCCGTGGATGTACAAGTGGAGGCTGTTGGTGGCTTTCCTCGTCAGCCCAGTGTGGTCCCCTTCCTGGGGGGTGGGGGGGGACATACAGGTGACAACAGGCCCCCCATCTGAGGGAAGTGGTTGTGGGGGGCATTGGGAAGCCCCCCCTTCCCAGGTGTCCTCGAGAGTTTGGGGGTGCAGGGATAGGGGTGTGGCATCGGTGGGACCCCCCCCCAAAATCCTGCAGGGGATGGTGGGGACAGCAGGGACACAGTGTGTGGGGCAACTGGGGGGTGTAGGGGGGTGACAGTGCTGGGACCCCCCAGAGCTCCTGCAGGGGACAGTAGGGATGTGCAGGAGGGGTTTGGGGGTCCCAATGGGGGAACTGAGGATGCACGAGGGGGTTGACATCCCTGGGACCTCCCCCAGACCCCTGCAGGAGACAGTAGGAATGGGGGGGTTGGTTCCAAATGGGAAACTGAGGGTCTCGGGAGAGTTAAGGGGGATCCTCCCAATTTTGGGGAGTCCTGGGTAGGTTTTGGTGGTCCCAGAGGGGCTTAGGGGTCCTGGGTTGGGGGGACCCCATGATTTTGGGGCACCTCAGGGGGTTTTGGGGGTCCTAGGGGAAGCTTGAGGGCATCACCACTATTTTGGGGGGCCTCAAGGGGTTTCTGGGGGTCCTCAGCAATTTTGGGGGGCTCGGGGAGGGGGGTGGTGGTTCCAAGGGGGCAAGACTGCTAGAGAAGAAAAAAGAAGCTCTCCTCTTCAGCATCAAAGCTCCACCCCCCCCCACCCCCCCCCCAAAAAAAAGCACCCTCATTCACTGTTCCCCCCTAATCCTTCATTGTTCAAAGCTGTGTGGCAGCAACATTATGGTGAAGTGATAAAGAGCTCACTTCGGAGCTGGAGGAGGAGAAAACCCACAGAGGCCTCTCAGGTCTCATTTCAAGGACTCAGAAACCTTAAAACATGGAGAGAGAATCTTCTCGCTGCATCCTGAGGTGAAGGCTCTCACTGCAGAGAAGCTTTAGTGAAAGAGACACCTGCTCCTCAGCAACTGCTGCCAAATTGTAATTCTCAGCCAACTGTAATCTCTGCCATAGCTGAGCTAGTAACCTACATACGGAACTCCTCTCCCTGCTAATCCCCGGAATCACCCCATCCATCTGGAGAGGGGCAGTGCAGATCCTCCTCATTCCTCTTGAAACAAAGAGCTTCACTCCACAGTCAGTATAACTGTTCAGCAGGGATTCTTTATTCGCAGCACTGGGCAGCACTGCGGATCGCTCCACCACAAGTGCCGCACTTACTAACAAAATTCTCTGACTAATATACACAAAAAACATACATATGCATCAGATTTCTTAGAAAAGGCAGTCTTATGCTAATGGGTTCTCAGAATTCATTTACACAGAATCACAGAATCATCTAGGTTGGAAAGGACCTTGAAGATCATCTAGTCCAACCGTTAACCCAACACTGACAGATCCCAACTACACCATATCCCTCAGCGCTATGTCAGCCTGCCTCTTGAACACCTCCAGGGATGGGGATTCCACCACCTCCCTGGGCAGCCCATTCCAACGCCTAACAACCCGTTCTGTAAAGAAAAACTTCCTAATATCCAGTCTAAACCTCCCCTGGCGCAGCTTGAGGCCATTCCCTCTTGTCCTATCACTTGTTACTTGGTTAAAGAGGCTCATCCCCAGCTCTCTGCAACCTCCTTTCAGGTAGTTGTAGAGGGCGATGAGGTCTCCCCTCAGCCTCCTCTTCTCCAGACTAAACAACCCCAGTTCCCTCAGCCGCTCCTCGTACGACCTGTGCTCCAGACCCTTCACCAGCTTCATTGCCCTTCTCTGGACATGCTTGAGTCATTCAATGTCCTTTTTGTAGTGAGGGGCCCAAAACTGAACACAGTCATCGAGGTGCGGCCTCACCAGTGCCAAGTACAGGGGCAAGATCACTTCCCTGTCCCTGCTGGCCACGCTATTTGATACAAGCCAGGACGGCATTGGCCTTCTTGGCCACCTGGGCACACTGCTGGCTCATGTTCAGCCAGCTGTCAATCAACACCCCCAGGTCCCTCTCTGACTGGCAGCTCTCCAGCCACTCCTCCCCAAGCCTGTAGCGCTGCTGGGGGTTGTTGTGGCCCAAGTGCAGCACCCGGCATTTGGCCTTATTGAAACTCCTACAGTTGGCCTCAGCCCATCGCTCCAGCCTGTCCAGGTCTCTCTGCAGAGCCTCCCTACCCTCAAGCAGATCAACACTCCCACCCAACTTGGTGTCATCTGCAAACTTACTGAGGGTGCACTTGATCCCCTCGTCTAGATCATCAATAAAGATGTTAAACAGGAGTGGCCCCAAAACTGAGCCCTGGGGGACACCACTCGTGACCGGCCGCCAACCGGATTTAACTCTGTTCACCACAACTCTTTGGGCCCGGCCATCCAGCCAGTTTTTTACCCAGCAAAGCATGTGCCCATCCAAGCTGCGAGCAGCCAGTTTTGCCAGGAGAATGCTGTAGGAAACAGTGTCAAAGGCCTTACTGAAGTCAAGGTAAACAACATCCACAGCCTTTCCCCCATCCAATAAGCAGGTCGCCCTGTCGTAGAAGGAGATCAGGTTTGTCAAGCAGGACCTGCCTTTCATAAACCCATGCTGACTGGGCCTGATCATCTGGTTGTCCCGCATGTGTTGTGTGATGGTACTCAGGATGAGCTGCATAGTCTGAGCATGTGTAGTAAAAATAGAGTGAGGGTCTTCTCCCCCCCTTGGTGGTCCACATCATCTTCCTCACACTGTCCACTAGTTGAACTTCAGGTTTCCCGTGTCCATACATTGTCATGGAGTGACCTCATCTGTCCTTCGGCTCCTGTTTGTTCCAAGGAGGTTAGTTTAGATCAGCTTCCAGTCACTTATCTTAACACTGGTGTCTTCTTAGACACTTGTTTTTAGGTTCCTGTTATCAGGGATGTACTCAGGGAGTTTTTCAGTCTGTCCAAGGTCTGTCTTATCTCCACTAGGCAAGGAGTTAAAGGCTTCAAAACGTCTTACAAGTGGGTAATGAGGGTAGTTAGGAAAACAGTATAAATGAAATTATATACATTGCAGTAAAATATGGGAAAAATAAAAGCTAGTAAAACACAAGTGATGGTTAACATTAAAGCTAAATGTTCTACTTTACAGGTCCATGTACATTAGCAGTTTCAAGTATACTTGTAGCAACTTCCCTTCACTCTAGACAGCCGGCTTCTCCGTTACAGACATGTAAAGCAGTTACCTGGAAAACGAACGCCTGCGCTCCTTTGGAGTCTTTTTATATTCCATCTGTTCCTGAACCATCTGTAACTCATCGAGTCTGGACTTCTTCTTTTCCCTGTTAAAAGAAATTTGACCTTTATTACAATTACAGCTTGACCTTTATTACAAAAAGACACCAAGAAAAAAACCTGGCCAGCATGAGAAAATGTACTGCTTGCAGATGTAAAGGTGGACATGCTATTTAAGCAAAACCAGTTTAGAATTCCTGCAAGTCTTAGGGAAAGTTTTAGGATGACATTTGTCTTGTTTTAGTTTTGCACATTTACCATCTGCACCCAGAAAGTCTATTGGAGAAAACACTCTGTCATTTTGCTGATGTCAGATGCACTCGAGTGTAACTGCCGTCCAACAGGCCATCGAAACACAAACATGAAAAACAGCCCAACTTCATTGAGGCAAACCCCCACTCTTCTTTAAGTCTCATTGTGCTCTGTCAAACTCCTCCCTAGACAAGGGAGGCCAAAGGCATCCTGCTTGTGTCAGAAATCGCAGCAGGACCAGGGGAGCGACGGTCCCCCTGTCCTCGGCTCTGATGAGGCCGCACCTCGAATACCGTGTTCAGTTTTGGGCCCCTCACTACAACACAGACACTGAGGGGCTGGAGTGCGTCCAGAGAAGAGCAACAAAGGTGGTGAAGGGTTTAGAGAACAAGTCCTGTGAGGAGCGGCTGAGGGAACTGGGGGTGTTTAGCCTGGAGAAAAGGAGGCTGCGGGGAGACCTCATCACTCTCTACAACTCCCTGAAAGGACGTTGTAGCAAGGTGAGTGTTGGTCTCTTTTCCCAAGTAACAAGCGATAGGAGGAGAAGCAACGGCCTCAAGTTGCACCAGGGGAGGTTTAGATCAGCTCTTGGGGAACATCTCTCCACGGAAAGGGTTGTCAAGCATTGGCACAGGCTGCCCAAGGAGGTGGTTGAGTCACCATCCGTGGGTAGATGTGGCGCTTAGGGACATGGTTTAGTGGTGGACTTGGCAGTGTTGGGTTAACGGTTGGACTTGATGATCTTAGAGGTTTTTTCCAACCTCAGTGATTCTATGACTCTCTAAAGGAGGTGATTGTGTCATTGGGATGGCATGTGAATGAGCCATTGGAACTGCTGCTGATCCTCAAGATGGTGACGTGTCTGCAGGAGCTGGGGGATATCCTGGAGAAGGGAGAGTGCACCCAGCAGACGGAGGCTGCCCAGGTGGAAACTGAGGAGGAAACGGTTGTGGTGGCACCCCCGGGGGAAGAGGACGTGCGGGCGGTGGTGGAGGATACAAGGGAGGTGGAGGCACAGGCACAGAGAGCAGTGTTAATGCTGGTAGTGTTGGGGCCTGAGTCCTCTGGGTACGTTCACTGTGCGGGCGTCCGCGATTGCGATTTGAGCTTCTAAAGTAACCCCAAAACACGAGTCACTGCTTGTTACACTCTGCCCTGATTTTAAAGAGGAAAGTGAATGGAGGAGGAGCGTGGTGGCGAGCACTTCTTGTTCTCAACTGAAGCATTTTTCTCCCCGCTTTTTGTTCATTTGAGACTACACTCATTTCTTGGTCCTCAGACTTGCCTTCCACATCGTCACTCCCAGCAAATCTCTCAGTCTCCCCTTCTTATGGTCAGTTTGGCAACTGTGGCTGGAGGCTGCCCGTGCTAAAAGAGACACGTGCCAAGCGCTCTTCTGCCACACCTTGACACCCTTAATACTTCACAGTTCTGATCTTCAAAGTACTGCACAGACATTAACTCATCTTCTCTCAAACTTCTTTTAACATCTTCCGCACACGCTTCCTAGGTTGTTGCCTCATGGTAACATCTTTGGCCCGTTCTTGGCCTTGAATTGTCATTTTGCTTACTGAACTTGAGGTTTTAGACAATCTGTTCATTTGTTTTGACTTATTTTTAAGATTTTATACACACAATGCACCCTTACAATCTATCTATAACACATAGATACCAAAAGCAAGGACTAACCTGACGCTGCAATAAACCAAAAGAGACTCCTCTCTCTCCAACCGAGAGAAAGCAGCTTGGCTACTTGAGATGGCTAAGTAGTAGAATAACAGCGCTGCCTTTTCCAGTAGTTTGCTCAATCAGTCAAGAGGGTGCCTTTCCATCTGATCCTTTAATTATGTTTCATTTTTACATGTCATTATGATTTCCTCAGAAAGACTTCATTCTTCAGAGTCCTCTTTTCAATCATGTACTGGAGTTTTATTTTAAATAATATTCCTGAGAGCACAGATCCCCTTTGTGAAGGCCAATTCAAATTAAGCCATTTTAAAATTAATTACCACATGTATTCTCCACAACGATCTGTGCATACTTATTCCCTTATAAATCAGCTGTTGTGTCCATTATGTGTTACGGCCTCGTTTAACAGGTTACAAGCAGCAATATATTGAATTTCTGTAGCATACTTACACTTCCGAGTCTGGTCTGCCACTCGCCGAGTGAATTTTGCCAGCTCTCATTGGATGACCTTTTGGCATGGGGAGAGAAAAAAAATCCCCTTCAGTTTACCTGAAGAGAATTTTTTAAGAGAAATTTGTAAGTTACCGTTACTTACCAGTTGTGGGTATCGATCGTCCTTGCTAGCCCAGAAGACTTGGCAATGCTGGCCGTCTCAGTGCAGGAACCTGATAGCCCTTGTGAATCAGTGCAAACAGTTGGAAAATAAGCTCTACTAAAATACGAGAATCACTGCATATGGTGGAAGAAGACCTACCTTCTCTTCCCACAAACCCCGGATTGACAGGGGGGAAGATTGGGGACGTCCTGTGGCAGCCACCAGCGCAGCAGGAGGGTTCAGACCCACAAGTGCTGGTGGAGGTGCTGGTGGCTGCTGCTGCTGCCTCTGCTTACAGAGCCTCTGTGCGTAACCAGTTCCATTTTTGAAGTTGTTCACAGCCTAGAGGCAGACAAACATTTACAAAGAGGTAACATGAACCTTCTGTAGCTCTAGGAACAAAAGCCTCCACAGAGTAAAATTACTTGTGTATTCCCGTATATACTATCCATCCTAAAATAAACCAACATACGGATATATTCAGATTAGATCTAAGGAAGAAATTCTTCCCTGTGAGGGTGGTGAGGCACTGGCACAGGCTGCCCAGAGAAGCTGTGGCTGCCCCCTCCCTGCAAGGGTTCAAGGCCAGGTTGGACGGGCCTTTGGGCAACCTGGGCTAGTGGAAGGTGTCCCCGCCCGTGGCAGGGGGGTTGGGACTGGATGGGCTTTAAGGTCCCTTCCAAGCCAAACCCTTCTGTGATATATGAACACATCCCATTAAACACTGGTGTTAATGACTGGTAACTCAGACTATCTGTATGTAAAGCACTCCAGTGTTAACACTGAATTTGAAACTGAGGCAATCCTGTTAAACACAAGTGTGACCTGAATTTGCCAGCTTGTCTCTCAAGAGTTGTCAGCTTCTGTAACAACAGGGAATGTATTTGCAAAGTAAATTTAGCCTCATTCCACTTAGCCTTGTTGAAGGAGATGTAAATTAATATTTTCTTCCCTTTCAGCTAATTGACTGACTAGACTTTTCTTACAAACAGTTTATCTAAAAGTCACTGCATTACCTGGCGTAGGCACTTGCTGGCAATTAAAGCACCAGGAGAAACACCTGCCTGATGACACGCTGGGCATGTATGTTCCTCACATTCCAGTCATGCTGTTCTAATACCTGGGTATAATCAGAATCATTGAAACAGGTTTTAGCTAAACTAAGGACATTGTTGGGGTTCTAATCAGTTATAAAATCCTGTAGATGGTTAGTGGGTGAATATGGTCCTGAATTGAGAGCATGAAGCTATAAATATTCAGCAGTGCAAAAAATTTCTAGTATGCAGGAAATAGCTGCCCAGTTTTGTTATTTCACTATTGTAACATTTGAAGATGCAGAGTAGGCCGTGTCTTGATGTTTTTGACTAGTCTGTTCTCCGCTATCTAGCACAGTGAGAAGTCCCCAACCTCAAGGTTCATGAATAAGACACATCTCCAGAAACCATTAGTAGGTTCAAGTTCTGACGGTTTTAACCAACTCTCCCGTGGAGAAGAATGTGGATTAAATGCCCAACGAGCCATTTGCTGCAGACCACAGTAAGTCACCAGCGCTGGCTCTATAGTTTTGTATGAGAGAAAGGACTGTGCACAAACTAAATGCGTTTGATAACTAATACTGTAATCAGCTGCACCGTTACGCACTCTTCTCTTACACATCCTTCTGCATGGAAAGAGGATTTAACTAGATGCATAAAAAGGGAAAAAAGCCTTCTGTCTTTGGTTTTTCCTTTCTATAAGAAGAGTCCTTTCCTATTCGGGGTATACTTAAGTATTAAACAGAGCTGGCAACAAAGGAATGTTATGATCTTTCTGCTGTCAGAAGATCAGGTGTGATGTTTGGAATTAACAAACACGGGAGTAACACTTACATTCGTCACAATAACTGTTTCCACAGCAGGGAGTAACAACTGCGCTGGTCATGATTTCTTTACAAATGCAACATAACAGCTCCTCTGGAATAGGATCGTCTGAGGAAAAGGAGGAAGAGGATGGCTCCTCTGGTAAAAAGGGAGGCTTTTCCTTCTTTCCTCTGGCATAAGCTTCCCTGGAGGGGGGATGGGGAAGGAAAAAGAAAAAAAGTTAAAGATGGGTAAAGGAGAACTTTCCCAAGCTTTGGATTTTATCCAATGAAGACAGTAGGTGGCATTGTCACTCCACATTAGCCTTCAAAAATACAGGCATTTAGTTTAAACTACTTTTCTATAGCCAGAGCACTAGAAAAGGGAGGGGGGAACAATTTTCCTTCTGCAGAACTCTTCCATTCATTGGATCAACTAAGAAATTAGCTCAGACTAGAGAAATCTTTTTCTGACAGCTAGAAACTGGGTGAAATGAATCCCACCTCTCCTTTGCCAGAGGGTAAATGTCAATCACAGGCTCAGGATAAAGTCAGTCTCTGTGTAATTATGTTTTATAAATGGAAGAAGTCTATGTTACAGCTTCTGCAAAAGGAGATCTGTGACGGAAAACCAGAGGTGTTCCCAAGTGCATTTTAAAAGAGCCACTCTTGTCAGCACACAGCAGGATTTTCTTTGTTTACAGCAACAGGAAAACATCCTTCTGCTTCACACATGGGATCTGATAAATGGCAGAGGGGGAGAGAATCTCAGTCCAACAGCTATTTGCTAAATTCTGCAAGAAGCCTTAGCAAGATAAAACAGAAGCAAAAGGAGCTTTCAAAAAGAATGACGGCACTGTAAACACAACTGAAATGTTTTGCAGAAATATGGATTCTTAGCATACCACAAGCTTAACCAACGTTCAGGGGCATGAACAGCAGGACTGCCCTATTTTAATATTAGAAATCATCACAGATTTTAAGGTTAAGATACAATGACAGTGCTTCTTCCCCTGTAATTACAGATGCTGGCCAGCTTGGTGGCATTGCCACTCAGACACTGACACATGGCTTCTCTCCTTCACTTTTTGGTCAGACCAACTAATTCCATACACTCGCATTAATAATTGCTATTGCATATCTTCCAGTCTTTGTCAGCATAGCACCCTTTGTATTGGGATCTTCCACCTCCACCATGAAACTCCTGGGAATTTCTGTGCTCTTTTTAAGTCTGGGAACAGACTGAAAATTACTGTCCTGTTAAGAAAAGCAATGCAGACATAGCTCATCTTAAGACCCACATTTAAAATGACATTTCAACCACTATTTTAAGCAGGAAAAGCCTTTAATCCTCTCCTTTTACCTAGCCTAAGCATTGCTTGACTGAAATACTCTTTTTCCTAAATGAATATAGCCAGGATGCTCCAAAGGCTCGAGCAGTGTTCTGAACTCAGTCGACATTCTTTGGCTCAACTTCAGGGTCCTTAAGGGTGAAATATCCCTCAGCTCACCATCCCCTCAGAGGAGAGGCACAAAGACCCTCCTCCTCCAAAGCGCAGTTCAGAGGGAGAGCTTAATGCAGGGCTCTGGATCGGCCACTGGGGAAACTGATATTCGCCACCTACAGATGAAGGTTGAATTCAGAGCTGATGCATGTACGTTCAGTGAGTAACGTTAAATGGCATGAATACTGAACCGGAGACTTGTGTAATTATAACATGCAAATATTCAATAGATGGGGTCAAGAGAAACGTCATCTTTTTCTACAAAATACTGAAAACAGCAAACTGTCATTAAAAAGAGTTAAGACAAGAAAAATTTGCAGTAACCTTGAAATATATAAAAATGTACATTAAAGTTCATAGAGAAAGATCTATGGACATATATAATGACTATGACCTCAAAGGAAGAAAATTTCCCATTGAAAATTCCAGCTTTCCCTGGAATTTTGAAGGGCTTTGCACCACTGACATATAACCTCTGTATTTTAGCCCAAGAGACACAATTCCTAATAGGGGTATTCATGTAATTGCTGCGTAACTGCCACGGTAAAACAATTAAAAAGCAAGTGACACCAGAAGCCCCCCACAATCTTACCCCATTTGTTGGGCGGTTCTTTATATAGTGTCCAGGTTTTCCGCAGTGAAAGCAAGTATAGGATGGTGGAGGTGGACCCAAGGGTTTCTTCACATAACTAAAAGGTTTTTGGGAAAAAAAGAAAATGGTATGTATGCGTCTCTCTTGTTCCAACAACCATCTCTACAATGTTTCCACAGTCTTCAAAGAACAGGTAGGACTTTGCCAACACTTACTTGACTGGATCGTACTGACGGCAAGACTGGATCATCATAGCTCGTATTTTATCTTCCTCGGGAGCATTGGCTTCAGCCAGATTGCCGGTCTGTTTAACAGGTAATTATTGGACACGCACATTAGAAACGCATTTAAGCTCCCCCAGCCAAAGACTCACCAAACCCTGTAAAAAGCAGCCCAGCAGTAGCTGAGGTTGCACGAAAGCAGCTGCTTATATGAGCCAGAGTTGTCCCAGAGATGTTCTGGGGAGTCCTCAATCTGTTCACAAAAAATTAAACACATGTTCAATTGTACAATCAAAACATAGCAAAAGTTTACCTCTACTGTAGTCTGAAAGTCTGCACTATATCCTCCGAGTGTCACGAAAAGAGACATTTCCAACCTAACGTAATTGTATTTGTTCAAAACAAAGTCCAAACCTATGACAGCTTCAGAGGGCCTACGTGGTTCATGAGAAGCAGCTAAACTCGGTGCGCTGGGTTTTAGATATTTGCATTTGCAGACAAGCTATGAAACTAAACTGCTTCATCAAAGTGGAAAGATCAAATGCAGAGCTTTAGAATACCACTGCGGGTAGCAACAACATTTAAATTCACAGCAATCTGTAAGAGACCTTTATGTACTCAGAGGGGACCAAACAACATCACTTCAGTCATACAGCTTTAGGAACAAATACCCAAGTATTTCAGAACACGGAAAGGAATCTTTGGGCTGCACAGAACTGTCCTGAAAACATATGGGATATGTTGATTTTGGGATTTGTTGGAACCACCAAGTCAAAAGTAAGAAACAGTACCAAGTGGAACAACAATGGTTTCTCACTGTGTTTTGATAACATCTTCCCAAACTGTTAGGCAAAGAAAGTATTTAAAAACAAAAGCTAAGTGATACAATGCAAAAATGGCAAAAAATACACTCCAAACAATTTTAATTGCAAGAAACAAAGAGCGCACAACAGCCTGTACAAACACACATATTACTAGCTCTAGACAGACAGATGTAGAACACGGCACCAATTCAGTTGTGCAAACCTTGAACCTATGTGAACTAGAAACGATCCTACATTATCTGTACAACACAGAGTCATTCATGAAATATTCCAGCATGTTCAATATGAAACACAGTGCATCACTAGGCACAAATACCAATATTCACGTTAGAACTGTGCAAATGATGTCATTACTCAGTTTTCACTGTGCTGTGAATCAAAGACATGGTCTCTACAACATGTACTATGTCTTACTGCAGAACAGATTAAGTTAATGTTTGGGAGATTAATACAAGGCTATGTTGTTTAGAATTAAGTGCAATGTGTAGGAAAAAAGTGTGAGATTGTGTTTTTAGGTACTGCTTTTGATGTTCCACTCACTGGCTCGGTTTGAGTTCTAGAAGAAGAAATAAAGGTGATGAGAACTTAGAACAAAGCACTTGTACCCAACCAAAAGCAGTGAAAACAGATCATAAAACCTAAACATCAAAACATTATGTTCTGATATGTTCACTATGTTCTGATGGTAAGGACTTTGTGAGTCCCAGCTGGGAATGGCCTAACAGGCCCATGTGGGCCTAGGACTCAAAAGATGGTGCAAGTCCATCACAGAGAACGGGATTTTGACATCTACATGCCAGTACAGGCATCCAGAAGGTAACTGCTGCCTTTATGACACTATTCAGCAAAAACATTTATTTTGTTTGGTGCTTCCAAGCTTACGCCAAGCGAATACGGCCAGTGGGTTCCTCTCTCTCCGAGGGCCGTCTATTCAGAAGATGAAAAGCCAGGAAAACAATCCCCTGTCTCCGCAAAAGGAGGCTGGTGCTGTGTGAGGAGCCAAGGCTCTGACACGTGTACATTGACCCTCCTGCTCCGAGGGGGAGCCGCTGCCCACGGCTGGGCCACCTGCCGCCCTGCGCTGCGCCTCAGGGACTTCACCTCGAGGAACAGCTCTGGTTTCCACAGTTATTAACCTCAACTGCTACTGCCGTGCTTGTCAGAAACCATGCCGGGACACAACTACTGAACAAAACTGACCCGAGTCAGCAGGCGAATTTTGATGGGGCTTTGGAGCCCAACAATAATTAGTTGGTCTCTTCCAAGCCCACCAAACCCTTAAGCACATGCACCGTTTTACTCAGGTGATAACCATGGGAGGGAGAGGCCACAGTCTCTCCAAATCACCTCGTATCTTTGTTGAAAAATCTGCAGGACCCCTTCAGCCCTGGCCATCTGTCCTCAGTGAGACCACCACTCACCTTGCCTCATGGACGCACCGCTCACATTCACCTGGGTTTTGTTTCAAAAGCTTCACACTACTTCCTTTACTCTTTGTCTCACCTGACTGTTGAACCTTTGTCTAACCTCACTGTTTGGCTGGTCTGAAACTCACAACCTGCAGCTCTGAAGCTGGACAACAACAAGGAGAAGGCCTGAGGCCACCAGCCCCACTCCCAGCACACGCCGTCACCGCGGCGCAGGGACCCGGGATGCGCAGAGGAGCCGGGTTCAAGGTGCCGACCTGCGCCCGACAGCTCCCCCCGGCCAAACCCTTCACCCAGAACCACCGCTCTGCCCGTGCCGAGCACTGGGAAACACCTTCAGGGCTTCCAGCTGTTTGCGGTGCTCAATTCTGCGTCCTTATTCTTACAGAATCAAAAGGCTGGGGGACGTGAAATGAGCGCGGCCGCCCAGTTCACCCAGTTCATGCACAAGGGTGACCCTGACTGCACCGCAGCCCCTTTGTCCCCCCTGCCGCCACCCCCCGGGACCACGCGGGAGGGACAGCAACCAGACCAGTCCCCGGACCTCCCCCCCCTCTCTCCAGAGCCTGCCCGGACCGGCCCTGGGCCCTCCAGAGCCCCCCGGCGAGCCCCTCCCAGCCCCCAGAGCCCACCTGGACCGACCCTGGGCCCTCCGGAGTCCTCCTGGAGTGATCCTGGGCCCTCCGGAGCCCCCCTGAGCGCCCTGCCCAGAGGCACTATGAACATACAGCAATATTTACATATATGCATTTTGTCTTCCCTTAGATGATGTTATTTTGGAATTTGAAACTTTAGTGGAAGGATTTTTGCTTTTATCCTGATCAGACATCTAAGTGCCAGCCCCCTGCTACAGCTGCAGCAGAAGTATTCAAGCTGTTTCAGCACCGAATTAAACTTTCACTTTCCACTTGGTTGTTATTTTTTCCCTTCCTCTTAATTTTTATATTCAAAAAAAGAGTTTAAGTATTTGCTTACCTGGGGAAAAACAGTGCTATCCTTCTCCTGTTTTGATAAGCTACTGATCTGAAGGGCAGAAGGCTGAGACCCCCAAGAAGATGTTTAGAAGAGTGGGAGGAATTTGAGAGTCATAAGTTGGATGTTCTTTGGCTGGCCAAAACTGAGGAGGGGGAAGAAGACCTACAGGGAGCTTAAGGGAAGCACAAGAGAGCATCTGGGAGCATCTGATGGGGGCATAAGACAGCGCTGCACCGCCGTGTGTCGGGCACAGTGTTTTCAGGAACTGCAGAGGAGAGTTAATGCCACTGACGAGAGCACAGCTCGTCTGACGTGGTGGCCCTGCTGGTCCTTCATGTACCGGAAAGATGAACTGTCCCTGGAAGAACTGGCGAGGAGAGCTGCGGGGATCGTTGGGATATGGGACACGCGTGCTGACGTCAGGAGTGCGGGATTTGCTTGGGCTAGAAAAGCAAGTGGGAGAAGAGCGGCGTGACTCCTGTAAATGCAGAAGAGGGAAATACCGCTTAGGGAGATCTGTTACTAAGCTTGAAGGTGTGGGCACCTGAAAAAATGCGTACTGCCTGACCCTGAGTAACTTTAAGCTGCAAACTGAAAGAAAACTCTTTAATGCTTAGAAGATTTGGGTTCTGCAACAGCCTTCCAAGGGAAATAAAGAAAGGAGGAAGCCACCAGCCAACCCCTGACTGCTCACTATGGAGCTCAGTAACATTCTGATGGGCCTGGAGATCTCTTCCAATCTCTCCTTCCTCCAAATTAACTGCCTCTGCGGGCATTGCCTTTCAAGATACGTGTTCCCTCTTCAGTTTTTAATTGCTCTGATGTCTTCTTGTTTGAAACACTGAACTGTTGCTGATCAAGGATTTTCATGGCAAAAAGTGCTATGCTGGCAGGATCATTTCACTTGTGAATTGTGCTTAGGTACCAATTCAGATAATGTGGTTTCATAGAGAAAGAATTATACTTTTTAACCAGTTAACAAGCACGGGAAGGACTTTACCATGTTTGAACACCTCTACCCTTACCGCTGGCGTTGATACAGATCCCTTGTGTGCAGAGTTCTGCTGTGGAGAGCCTGGGGCGAGGATCCCCATTACATGGTAACAGTCTGAGGGGTTCACCTGGGATGTTAAAACAATTGTGCTTAGCATCATCTTAGGTTAGAAGAAAGTTTAAAGGCTTCTGAATTCAATGTTTACACACCCTAGGGTCCTATAGTGGTAAATTAAGATAGCTGTCTTTGGGTTGTGTCAGCAGTGCAGGATTTGGCCATTCCCTATACAAGAAAAACCAGTAACTGTCCATCTAAAACTCTGCCATGTAATTCAGGGTAGGACTGAATGTTGTCGACATAAATCTTACATAAAGAACTACCTCTAGAATTGTTACTACTTCTTTCTGCAAATTAAAATAAACAATAGCTCTTACCATTTTGAAAAAGAAGAACTTGTTCACAAGAGCAGAAGCCAAAGCATTTGGATAGAGTGCTTGCTACCAGCATTGCCCAGGAAACTCCGCCAACAAATCCCAGCAGGTTGGAGTAAATGCCATGTCCTAGAGCGGATACACTGCAGTTAGCCTGCAGTCTTTCCATACCCAAGGATATTCCTTCAAATTTGCAGCACCAACTTCACAATCTGTAGAATACTCAGTACACTTCAGCCTCAAAGTCAGTTGTTATTGCAGCACAATGAGACAAAATTGTTGGTCCTTAACAGCAATGAGAAAAAGAACCATTACCACACCACTTCCCAAATTATTGTTACTCTGAAATTTGCCTACACTGCTACAGCTACTGCTTCACTCCAACTTCCCTTAACAAAAAAATTCTGCCATTCTTCTAGCACTTGCTCTAGCCACGTGTGCAAACAACACTTTCTTATTCCTTATGGATCAAGCTTTTATACTTAACTTGGCTTTTTTTATCATCCGCAGTCAGGTTCCTGATAAGCAATAAAGCACCTTGTCTTGTAGGCACTCCCCTCTTCTCCACACTCTACCCCCATTAAAAAACACACCCACTCTACCCCATGGACAGACCTTGAATCTAAGCTAAAGAACAGGTTTTCATTTGAAAACTGTCATTTAAATGGATATCCAAAACTGAAGTACTTCTAAAGGTCTTATTTTTTCAGCATGAGGTGCCTCTGGAAAGCTTAAAGATTATGAACAATCACCTAACTCACGTTTTGCCCACAGTTCAATTGCACGGAGCGTGAGCCGGAAGTTCTCTTCACTTGGCACTAGATGTAGCATTTCATCGGTAACTCTAAGAAAAAAGTTGAAGTACAGAAGTTCCTAGTAACAGGTACAGGTCCGTTTTATGCTACGCTGGATCAATAGCTTACAGTTTATCATTCAAATCTATGAAAACAAGTTTGGATTACTCGCTTTGTAGTACATTAAAAATTACAGATTACACACAACATTCAGTATCCCTTCAGGTAAGTGGTGCCCTCAACAGCTTTGTCATAGTTTATAGACTATCGCCAACCATTTTTAATAAGGCCTTTCTAGAGGATTCCAAAAGCCAGGTTTCTTTTCACAGCCAGGAACAATTAAACCAGTCACTGTTGAACAGTGAGCAAGTTAGGCTTCAAGTATTTTAAATATCTTTATTTTTTTGTATGAACTACCACACATTCTCCTCTATCAAGTGCTCTGCCTATTCATCTGAAGCAGTCTCTGTGGCAAACTGGAACAATGCACACACCCTGACCCAAGAAACATGAAATACAGGTCTACCTAAACACACAGCTCCTTGAAACATCTAAATTTAAGCCCATTCGCCACCTCCTCAGATCTCAAGTACACAGGAGATCAGTTTATGCACCTTGTACAGAAACTGGAGTTGTGTCATGTGCATTCTAGACCAACTTCAGTAACACTTTCTTCTTAAAGATGTGTAAATATGTTCACCATTTAAGCTCAGTATACATCTCCTATCCAGGCTTCTCAGCTGCCAGTCATCTCCGAGATCAGGATTATCAGAAACAGTTTGCACAGATGGTCTTGCAAACACCAGATCAATCCTAAGAGGAAAAAAAGTGTCAACCATGAGTTAGAATGCTGCACTGTTTGTGAACAGCACACTAGTGGAGGACAGTTAGTCAAGTCTAAAAAGAGTGGTTAACATTTGTATTTAGAACTATGCGACTACAGATACATCCCCCAAGAGATTTATTTGCCAAAAAACTCAAGAAAACAGCTAGAAGTTCCATATTTTATTTACAAAACCCCCTTTCTTTTTAAGCCAGGGAAAGGAAGGGAGTTTTAAGTTGAAAAAGATTACTCTAAACTTAGAATTTCCATTAAAAGGGAACTTAAAATTAATCATAGAATTAAGACGTAAGTTCAATCACCTCAGCTGTACTTCTGCAAAGGAGAGAGCATTTTCTCTATGCAGTAAGCCCTTTTGATCCTGAAGCATCTGGTTCATAGCACAGTCTGAGGCAAGAAAGTTATTCTGTGAATGTCTGCACCAGACAAAGGCCACAAGAAGGTCACGGAATAAGTGACTTCATGAGAGTGGTACCAAGCAGTGACTTGCTTAGGTGCTACAGCACGCAGGTCTCCAGTCACCGTATAAGAGGCAGTCAAGATACAAGGATTCCTGCAGCTGACAAACCCAGGCAGGAGTCACATGAGTACCTTCACTTGCCATTTTCCAGATTGCTTGTCTCATGACCACTTCATTTTTGATTTGCAACAAAGCATTTAGTCTGCTGACATGATTCACACAGTGAACTATCCCATACCCATCCCTCTGTAGAAAGCCAGCTTGTCAGAGCTGGGAGGAGTTAGCAAGGACCCTGCCTCTGCTCCCACTCTGCACAGTCCCTGGGAGATAAGTGCCGTTCCAGCAGGCTCCCCCACTCTAAGCACAGGGCAGAAAGGGGTGTCCCTGGTGTCCCCCCGCCTGCCAGGCTTCCTGGGGGCTTATTCTCCTATCAGCTCCCATTTTACTGCAGCGTCTTCTCCTGGGACAGGCTGTGGTCAGGCTGTTTAATTACAGTTTCCTAAATACACTCTAAGGCACCAATAACCTTGCAAAACAGCATGGCCACAGCTCCCTGGAGAAGTTCTCCTGTTCCAAAGGAAGAAAAAAAGCAAAACGCTTACCTCAAAGCCATCAAACTTGACAACTGGTACATACGCATCTTCAACTGCCTGTAAAGGAGCGGATGGCTGTGTAAGAAAATATTTTTTGCTACTTTCATGTTCTTCCTAAACTGTGATAAACTATAGAATTTACACTGCTAAACTACTTAATATAACGACCGAGTTGCTTCCCAACCAAAACAATTGTTAGTAAACTGCAAGCAGTATGGCACTAATATGGTCTAATACTGGCTTTAAAAAGTTCCTTAGCCAAGCGATTCAGAGGCTGATCCTGTGCTGTAATGAACCAGCAGTGCACAACGAGCCATCAGTGTCAGTGCTGGTAAGGCACTTACCTTGGCAGTGAGGAAGAAAAGTAAGAGATTTCTGTCGCTATCTTACCACTGGTTAACATCCAGAGAAATCGAAAAAGTTCTGTCCACATCTGACAGTGCGCACTAGCCTTCCTTATTTTGACTTTTTACCACGCCTGAGGGGCTGTCAGATACCTTATGGGACAGTTTGCAATGCTGCAGACCCCTTGTCAGAACTGTGCCACAGCCCACTGAGAGTCTGTTCTCAGGGGACAGTCATCCCAGCAAAGGCTCATTCGCTGTGCACATGAAGTCTTTCAAAATGTCTGCACGAGGAAGACCAGGCTAAGAGAAACACTTCTCAGGAGCTCAGTGTCACAGGCGAGGTGCGCAATACATCACCCGGGGGTGATTTTACAAAGCAGTTTGCACGTTCACAGCGCAGCCCCTACTCACTTTATGTCAAGCTGACAGCGTGTGTCCCTTCTGCAACGTCTCAGGCTGAGTGGCCAGAGAGGAACAGGACCAGGGGAGAATGAACCAGAGGTTCTAAAGTGCATCCAGAAGGACACCACGGCAAAGGCACTGACAGAAGCCTTTCCACATCACCTTCAACTGCCTTAGCTTTCAGGCTGCCCCTTCCTCTTCTTGCCCCTTACTAGACCTAAGATTAAAGCAAGGCTCCTAGGGACAACCTTGCTTTCTGATACAGCTGACTCATTCTCAAACCACAGGCAGGGGAGAAGTGTACTGATACAAGGAAATATCACCTGCTTTGCAACTTATTTACTTATAGCGACTTATAGCAACTTATAATGATTTCTGAATATTGCTTAATAATCCTGCTTGCCCAGACTGTTCTGTGGAAACTTACCAAGAACTACAATGTTCAGCAAAAATAAGAGACATGTCCTTGGAAAGCAGATGGGTTCTAACAAGGTTAGTCTTTGTAGTGGATAGATAGCCATATATGGGTGGTAGAAAATAATAGACTGGTGCTTTTAGATAAGATAGAGGTGGTAAACCAGCGGGAAGCACTCTTGTTCAAGAAATTGGCTAAGAGAATCTGCACATGCTCCGAGGAAAAGGTCAAGGTGAGGAGGACTGTGAGCCTTCCTCCAACAGACCCCCGAAGACCACCAGGAGGCAATGCGCAGGTGCAAAGAGAACATAAACTGCTGACACCAGCTCCTAGAGCTAACCCAGCCTCACACATGCATATGGATGTTTGTGTTATGTAATGCGACAAATATGTATATCCACACTTTATAAGTTTCTGGTAAAATGTGCTGTTGGGGTGCAAGCTTTGTGGAGAAATCCTCTTGCACCCCGGCGCCGGAGTACACATAGCTGCTTTATAACTCTATTCGAGTTGTAGAGTCTGTTTCTGCGAATCAGGTCAAACAGAAATTCTGGAGTAAAACTGGGGGATTTGGTGGTCAAACATCAATCTGGAGACCAAGGGCCATTTTGGGGTGAAAAGGGGGGGTTTGGGATCAGGGGGACTCACCCCACAGCACCCAGGTGAGGGTGGCCCTGCTGATGGTGGAGGCGCCATCCCCCACCCCCACGGCGTCCCAGCACTGGTACTGGAGGTAGTCAGGGCTGACGGTCTCGGGGTACCCCTGGAGCAGCAGCACCTGCTGGGGTGGGACAGGTACCCCTGGGACCCCCAGGAATCCCAAATCCCCCCTGCAACCCACCCAAAATGCATTTGCCACCCCCAGGTACTTCCAAAACACCCTCAGCCCCCCCAACCCCCCCCACCCTCATTAGTGCCCCCCCCCTCGATCCTATTGGCCCCCCAGTTCTCCCCAAGACCCCAGATATCTCCCCGGAACCCTACCAGCCCACACCCAAGACTCCCCTAAGCCCTATTAGCCCCCCCAGGAGATCCCCAGGACCCAAATATCCCCCACAAGATCCCCCACAAGGACCCCAGTAACCCCACTCCGGACCCTTCTTGCACCCCATTACTGTCCCCCAGGACCCCAATATCTCCCCCAGAAACCACGCCCAGGAGACCATTAGACACCCCACCCCCCAGACACTAATAACCCCCTCAACTCCCCCATGACTCCAATAACACCCCCCAGGCACCAAGACCCTCCCCCAGACACCAATACCTCCCTTAAGACACCCCCAGGACCCCAATACCTCCCCCAGAACCCCCTCCAGGATGTCCCCAATCCCCCCACCTCAGACACCAATATCTCCCTCAAGACCCCCCCCGAGGACCCCAATGACACTTCCAAACCCCTCCAGGACCTCCCCCACCCACAACTCCATTACACTCCCTCTAGGACCCAAATAACCACCACCACCACCACCCCCCCGGACCCCAATAACCCCCACAACTCCCACAGAACCCCAATAACACCCCCCCAAGAATCCCCCCCCCTGGTCCCCAATCCCCCCTCACGGCACAGGCAGGAGTGTGGGCAGATGCTGGGGAGGGACAACGTGCTGGTGCCCCCCCGGGGGTCCCCCTGGCCCCCACAGGGCCTACTTCCTGCTGACAGTCTGCGAGGGCTTATGGTCTGCAGTGAGGCGGCCTAGGCAGGAGGTCCTCCAGCTCTCTCTGGTCTGCACTGAGGGGTGTTCCAGGAAGAGAGTTTGGTTCACCCAGCAAGTGGGAATTCCTCCTTTTAAAACACTCGCTTTGTTCTGGATGGCTGAATGAATAGTCTTCCTGCAAAGGTGGCACCAGCACCAGCACCAGCACCAGCACCAGCAGCACCAGCACCAGCAGCACCAGCACCAGTGGTGGTGGCTCCGGCCTAGCAGTGGGTGAGTGCAGGGGCTGGGGCCGATTTCCCTGGAGGGGGTGGTGGGATTGCCGGGGAAGGGGAAGCTTTGGTCTAAAACCCCAAACTTTTTCATGGTTCTGACTTTTTTTCAAAAAAAAGGTTTGTTTCACAGTTCGGACTGTTCAGACGTTCTGATGTGTGACTGTGCTTGTCCTTTTACCTTGAACTTGGTGGGTCTTTGCTGTCTGTAAGGGTACGTTGTGTCTGTGAGGTTTATCTGTCAGGTTACCCCAGGGAAAGTGAATTTTAGCCCTTTATTTTTACTTCAAGTGTGAAAGAAGTGACACATTTAATATTTTCTGCTCTCTGTGGTGATTTGGGTTGGGTGGGTTCAAAGTGATGAAACACCTCAGAGTGGTGCTTCAGAGGGTGCCAGTCACCAGAGCCAAGAGGTGCTGATCAGAAACCGGCATTAAGCCCGAGGGCAAGAGCTGGCCCAGGTGGGCTCTTGCCTTCTGGCTGTGGGACAGTTTTTCCCAGCTCAGAGGTTGTGGGAAAGATTGGGGGGGGTGGGGGGGTGGGTGTGAGCAGGGGGGTGTGCTGGAGCCCAGCCCCTTTGCAGAGCCCTGCTGCTCCTCTGGCTTTCTGGAGAAAGTTCTGTTTCTGTGCTGAGCTTCTGATTTGCACCTTTTCCAAAAGACAAATCCTGTTTTTTTCAAGTTGGAACAACCTGCTCTGCTTTCAGAAAAGAATCTCTTGACATCTGCAGGCAGAGCAGAAGTCTCACACAATTAAGGTACAAGAAAAGTAATTGAAACAATTGAAAAGTAATTAAAGGACAAGTTTCTGTGTGCTGGGATCCTGGGAGGGCTTCTGGTTGGGAAACCCGGCAGCACCACTTGCTCTGAGACTGCAAACAGCCGGCAGAGCTCCTGCCATGGGTGGCACTGCTTCAGCCTCCCCTGTCAGCCGCTCGTTCGTCTCCACCTCTTCCCCCTGCAGCAGCTCCAAATAAAATAGTCGCTTTTCACTACATGTAGCTGTGGATTGCTGTAAACGTGATGTAAATGGTTGCCACCGTTTTCCTTTGCAAGCTTGTCCCACCTTATGTGCTGTTGGTCTGCAGATCATCACCTTGTTCCTAGGTGAGTGTTGGTGCTTCTCCTGGGGTCTTCTGTGCATCTTAAATGTTGACAAAATGCCCATGTGAAAATAGATTTAATCATCAGAATAATTGATAAGGAAGAATTAATCAAGATTTAAACTAAAACAGGCTCCTGTCCAGAACACCGGTGTAGTTCATCTTGCCTGTTTTTTTTTTCCTGTCACCTTCAAGCTCCTGTTCAGTTCTGCTTTGCCCTGCATCTCTGCTTGTTCTCATCCCGATTTCATGTAGCCAGGCAGACCGACTTCCTCCTTTTCCCTGGTTTTCTCCCTGTGAAATCTGTTTTCTGTAATTGCCTGGTCTTCGTGGAAACACATTTAAAAACTACTCTCGCAGGTCTCCCCCTTTCAGGAGGTGCCTGTGGCTGCAGAGATGCCGTGTGAAGCAGGTGGGACAGGGCCGGTGTCTGCTCCGGGTCGGGATTTGCACCTCTTGGGTGCTGCGGAGAGGCAGGGTGCTGTGGGCTCGCGGCGGTAGCTCGGGGTCGGAGCAGAACGTGGTCTTTGGGGAAAACGTGAGTTTTCCTGGAGTGACTCCCTGGCCCTAAGGCTGGCTGGTGGCCTGCAGCCGGCGCGTGCCCTGCGCTGGGGAGCTGGCTGGGGGGCTGTCAGGGGAGTGGAGAGATCTGACAGCACCTTCCTGGGGTGCTGGCTGGGACAGGCTGGGGAGGTCTTGAGCTTTGTGTGTGGTGGTCAGGGGAGACCATGCAGCAGGTGGAGCCGGCTCGTCTCTGATCGACCTTTTGAGGCAATTCCTGTTGGGGATTTAGGTTTTAGGACAGTTAACTGAAATCTTGCTTTATAAATTCTTGCTGATCGATATGAAAAATGCAACACCTCAGAATGGCAGTAGTCAGAGGTGGGCTGCATCTGGATCCAGGTGATGCTCCTCTGTCCTTAGAACTTAAGGAAGGAAGCTTGCAGGTGTCAGTAGTGCTGCTGCTGAGGGGCTTGGGTTTTCCAGAGCTGGGGAGCAGATTCTTACCCTGTCTATACTGCGTCTGCACTGTGAAAGCTTGTGCACAGTAATGCCTTGCTGTCTGTCCCTTCTGTTTCAGAGCTCTGCTGTCAGTTATTTAATACCCTACCCTGGTTACTGTTGTCATGGTCCTGTTTTCCTTCATCCTTCACTGACTGTGGTGAGCAGCAGGCATCTGAAGGTGTTGATGAAAATGTGATGGATCAGGAGAGGCAGCAGGACCACTGGCAGTGAAAGAGTTGTCAGGTGTTCAGTGTCACAGGAGAAGCAGCTGAGAGGTTTCAGAATGGTGATTTGTTTGAAGATGGGTCACACGGGGTCACCAGGACATCATGAAGTTTAATTTTGTGTTATAAAGGAATTTTCCACTCTAAAGCTCAGGCAAGTAGCAGTTATTTCTTGGTATATTAAAAGCAGTTAGAATTTCCTCTACTACTTCTGTCATTACCAGGTGTTGAACTGGCAGCTGACAACCCCAGAGGTCTCGCTTCTGTCTCACCATCTTCCACATCACACCAGCTGTTCCTGTGTGGTTCAGCTGTGTGCATTGCTGAAGTGCCTGCACACATTCCTCTCCATCCCATTGTTTCCTACGGGAAAAATGGAATTGGGAACAGTCGCACTCTGGGGATTCCATCCTGGGCAGGCAATGGGATGTGCCTGAAACTGTAGTTTGACTGTAGGGGGAATTATTGCAGAACCAGAGTGTAGGGTTGGGGAGTCAAAACGTTTCAGCAGCAATGAAGAGAGAAGTGTGCAAAGGTTTCAGCTGCAGGCCTGCACACACTGGGTGTGCATGTACTCGAATGCACGGCTGCATTGCCCCAGGCTGCAGAGGTTATTGTGTAGAAAAGCCCTTGGTTAGTGGAATAATTGTCTGTTGTTGAGGATTTCTGGAGAGTAAATGGCAGATGCGTTATGCTTCTGTCTGACTTGTTTATTCCATCACTACAGCCAGGATCTCTCTGACTCTGTTTTAGTGTGTCCCTTTCTAGCCTTGGCCTGTTGTCTGAAGTTGGTCTGCTCAATTTTTGTGATCCTTAAGGATAAAGTAGTTCATGGTGAAAACTGGGTCTTCATCTGAGTTTGTGCTGATAACACAGTTCATGATTATTCTGGGTCAGGGATTGTCTCTTTTATGCTACTGCGGTGCTTGTGGCTGAGTCTGATACTTAGTCAGGGCAACCACAGCTCTGGAAATCGGTGACACCCTCTGCTGCTGACCCATCCGTGAGCCCCAGTGGGACATCCCGTACCATAAACCTGGCATCAGGCGTGTGTCTCCCCCCGCCCCCCCCCCCCCCCCCCCCCCCGCCTTGTTTCTGTGTTTTTACCAGTGTCTGTGGCAATTACTGCTCTGCCATCGCAGCGTTCGGGCTTTTGTTTGGGAAAATGTGCGTTCTGTAAAAGAGTCTCTTGTACCTTCGGCTTATTTACAGAACTCGTGGGGAAATGCACAGGTTCACGCATTCCTATTGTGATGAGGAGGGATAAACTGTTGGAATGCTTCTAGGATTTGATGGCTTTGTCAGTCTCCTTTGGTGGGAATGTTTAAGGCTGTCGGCTTTATGCTTTGGCTTAATTCCCACATTGCTTTTGAGAGGTTGGAGTGCACTACTAGAACCTTTTTGTAGGGGTCTGTTGTATTATTCTGATATTTTGATTTTACAGATAAAGTTACTGTTCAGTATGAAATGAAAACAAACATTTTGCCTTTAAAACTCCGGGCCTTATTTTCCTTGAAACTGGATTTTCAGATGTGGTGTTAGAAGGCATTGCAGAATTCTAATTGTTATTTCTGCATCTTGTTGCTGTTTAATGTTTGGTGGCCTGAAGAACAGTACTGTGTAAGATCTATAAGCAAAGTGGTTTTGTATTTTAGGAATACTTGCCAGCTGAATAGTTTATACCTTGGACTTAAACTCTAGAGGGTGATCTATGCAGGACAGCCATGTCATAGAGTAGCTGATGCATGATTTCTACTTGTAGTCAGCTTCCTAATTTGTAGGCTTAATTTTGCATGGGTTGTGTGTTGAACTTTGCAGCAGTTTGTTTGCGTTACCATTTGCTTGAGGTCTGGGCAAAGATTTAAAGAGTTTGCAGACTTAAGGATGAGTATTTATTACTTTGTCTTGCTGTGTTGCTGTTTGAAACCTCTTTTGAGTATTGGTGGAGTTCAAGAAATTGCCAGGATTTAGAGGGTGACTCTATACCTTTATGTACTGAGCAGAAAAGGACAATGGATCTTTCTAGTTGCCGGGCAGCTTTCTTTGCTTCCTTTGGTCAATCTATCAAGATTATGCTGCAGTGTGGCTAATTTATTTGTTAGTTGCAACAACTGTCGTCTTAATGGAGAGACTTAGGTCAGTTCTGTAATCGAAACTGGGCTCGCTGTCCCCGCTTATGTGTTCATACTCACTTTCTCTAACGCTGCCTCAGTGAGATTCCACTTGAGGGCCGAAGAATCACAAAGCTGGACCAGATTTTGCTAAATGAAAATAACGTAACAGTGGTAAGGCATTGTTGTTAAAAGTCTGCAGGCATATATTTTCTGTACCTGTAAGCTGATCAGTAACTGAGTTCAGCTAGTTCAAGCTGCGCTTTCCAGACACTTCCATTACATGAGGTACTTTCAAGTAGCTTCCAGGGCGTATGTGTGTATGAATGATGCTGGAAAAGTGATGTGGCTGCCTTACTTGGTACGTGTTACAGTTTAAAGGAAAATAAAACGAGAAGTGTGTGGCCTTAGTTTTATTTTGGTGTTTTTCTGGTTTTCAGGTGTGCAAGGGAATCACTGCCTTTGTTACCGACTCTGTAGGCCAGCTCATACAGTGGCTTTTAACTCGTGAGTGCTTGCGTGCATAAGTATAGAGGTGGAATGCATCTACACTTCATCCATTACTGTACGTATAAATGTGTTTGCAGCAGTTTGGATGCTTAGAAGCTCGTCGAGTCATTTGGCGGTTGTGGTACCGTGCAATGCCCGGAGAGCTGTACCTTTACATGCTCAGGAGAGAAATCTGGAGGTCTGTTGGATTGTACCAAATCAGAAGCACCGTGACTTTTAGTTTATTGTGTGCTGATGTCTGTAGATCAGTGCTGGAACAGTCATGAAATACTGTGATTAAGCATCCCTAAGCTGCCTTCTGCAACTTCCTGAATACCACAAAAGCAGACCCACGGTAGTTCTTTGCTTGTCTGCATGGATGGCTGCAAAGTCTGGCCTTCCTGCAGAGGGTATTCCTAATTTTGTGGGAAGAGAAGAGGAGGACTGACTTGAGTCAAAGTTGGCTCTGTGTGAATGGGGAGTAATTTCCATTTTGCTGTCTTAGCTACCTTGCACCTCCTCGCTGTGTGTCTGAGCACGTGCCATCTTGACTTAACCAAAGCAGAAAAAGGGCTTAGAAATGACTGTGCTGCATGCTAGAAGGGTAGTGCATGTTCTGACTTCTTGTATGGGGTGAAATTGCTACCGTCCAGTGAAGCTGCTGGTGTGTTCTCTTGAAGCAGAAGCGTGTAAATTTCCAGCAAGACGTAGAGATGTTTCTGTATTCGAACTTGTGTCTCTTTTGGGGACACATCTTCCCATATCAGGAGGACTGTGCTTTAGACTTTTCCTTACTTTGGTGCCAAAAGGAGCAAAGCTCTTTGTCTTTAGAAGTGCTCAGCTAATTATTAAGAATATATCAGTAAAAGGAATGGTTATTCTCTTTTCCCTTACTGACGTTTTTCCTTTTGTATTTCCTTTTCTGTTGTTCAGTTCTTTACTTTCTTCACAGGAAAATGCTGTGCTGACTTATTCCCTGCTGCCTGTAGAAGGGCTCAGGCTCGCTCTTAGTTTTTGGGCTCTGCTTAGCCATAGAAGTTGGAACGAGGAGACCAACTTCCCAGTGTAGCGACAGTCTGGGGAAGAATTGGCAATTGGAGAAATTCTTCATGGAAGGGAGCATGTTCTTTGTCCTTCTAAAAACGAGCTGTAGTGTTTCTAGACAGACTCATCTCCTTGAAGTGAATAACAAAGACAAAAACCAGGATGTGTGTTATCTAGGCACTCCTTCATGTTTTGTTAAACATTCTTTGCGTTTTGGAGATTTTTTTTTTTTGGCGTGCACTTGTCTGGCGGTAACTGACTTCCTCTGTTGGGAGAGGAAGATACTCTTGAATCTAAAAATCATTTTTGTGATCTACCACAAAGTCTCCATCTGCTAAAAAATGTTGTAAAGCAAGACCTGTCAGGTGTGGGTTTGTGAGACTCAAATCTATGGCACTAACACCAGCTGGTTCCTGGAGGAGAAGGACCTGAAGTATAAATTGATGCAGCTGTCATCTATGAAGACATGTCGTATCTATATATCTATAACCTAAAGAGAGCTCTTGGGGTGTGGGTTGTTTGTTTATTTGTTTTGTTGACACACTCTTGCAGTTGACAGTTGAAAAAGACAAGGATTTCCCCTTCAGGAGAGGTGCATTGCTAATGATAACGCTGACTTTGTTAAGTTGAAACGGTTGAAATCACTTTCTCGGGAAGACACACTGATCTGTTCTGAACAGAAGGCCTTTTTTTTGTTAGTTCCTGTGTTCCGTTATGTAAGCGCAGAAGTTAGTTTTCTAACTGGTTGATGGAAAAGTAATAGTTCTGTTTCAGTTGTTGTCAGTCTTCAGTTTTTCTCCAGCTGTTGCATTTGTTTATGGCCCAAGTCTATGTAAAATACAGGTCGTGAGGCAAGAGATTGCTGTTCTTCAGAGCAGGGGCAGGTGCTAAGCTGGATCATTTGTTTCAACACTGCTTCAGGCTGTGTCACCAGAAACCAGGGGGTAGAGTGCTGGAGAATTGGTAAAGCTCTTCAAAGTGGATGCAGCTGTTGGATGCTCGGCAGCCTTTGGTTCAGCTCCCTTTTGCTTGGTAGATAGACTTTCCTAGTTCACGTTCGAGGGATAAAACCAAAGCAAAGCAAAGCAAACCCTAAAAAAAGGCTGGTGTTAAAAGTTCTCATTCGTGTCCGCGGTGACTCTGCTTTCGCCACCAAGTGCTGCTGTGTACACTCAATGAAACTGGGAGCTGCCCATGCCTGCTTGCATAGATCTGAGTCCTCGTTTTAGGGTAAATGTTCTTTTGAGTGCATCTGTTCTCCCGTGGTATAAAAACGTGACAGATATTGGGAGCACTCCTTTAGGAGAATTACTATAAAGGAAGGAATTGCTGGTTTTATTTTGTCATGATGGACAAAAAAATAACTGATGCTAAGTCATGTCCACTGCAGCTTATGCTTCCACAATACACTGCTCAGCTGATTTCTGTGTGTAAATGGCTTTGGAGGGGAATCCCAGGTGCCTGCTGGTGCTCTAGGGAGAAGCAGGCTGCAGCATGGGCTCAGAGGGCCAGGACATGCTTTGTCTTCATGTCACCAGAAGAAGAAGGAGGAGTTGAAGAAGGGGCTCGGGAGCAAGAAACTGCAAGGAAGTTACTGTACGAGATCCTTTTGCCTTGCTCTGTCTGACAGAAAAGCTGCCTCCTGCTGGCTGGGCCTTAGCCCGAAACACTGTGAGCACTCCTTGCTCGAGCCTGTGAGAGGGGAGAGGGTCCTTCCTCTGCCAGGGAGTGTGCTACTGTGGGCTGGCTTGTTCTGAATAGATGATGGGCAGTTGTCGTGTTGAGATTGCATGGTGACAATCTATACTGTTGACCCCCTGAATGGTTTTTCATTTCTGTCCCCATTTCCTTCTCCAGCTATTTTTAATACATCGTTTAAACCCAAAAAGTTTTAAACCTACCCTTGACTGGAACATCATCTGTCGGTTTTGGCTGCAAACATTTTATTTCCTAAAACTAAGTCGCCTTTTCATCAGAACACTTAAAAGATTTCTAGCCAGTGTAGTACTACTGTATTGGGGTTTTTTGAATAAGTTTCTCTATATGTTTCAGTGTGTGCACTTATTTTCTACTTCACTTAGTATGTTGAAAACAGTCTTAAGCTGAACAGGGGTTTCATGCTTGGGAGAGAAGAAGAGCAGATCTTGACTCAAAAGCAGCTTTTCAAAGGGAAAGGTGAACTATTTTGTTTCTTTTTGGATTTTTATTCTGATAGCACAAACATCTTGTTTTCTCAGGATTTTGTTACCTCTGGAAAAAAAACCCTTGGTATTGCTTCGCTTCCTCCTTCTCTGGTTGGCTTGTTTGTTGTTGGTTTGTTGTCTGTGTTGGGTTTTTTTTCCCCATTCCCTCCAGAGGACCTTTTAGGAAGACGTTTTAATTCGTGACTCAGAGGTCTGCAGACATCACTCTAAAAACAGTTTCTGTGCATCCAAAGGCTGTTTATCCTGTATAATAGGAAAGGAAGGATTTTTAACCTTCATTGGAGAATACAAAGTATTCCAGACAGGTCTGGTTTGCTTTGCCTTCAGTATTCCTGTCGCCTGTTGCTTTGGAAGTGCAGGTAATAAGCTTTTCAGTTGAGTAAACGAGTGCTGGTGTTTTTTTGTTTTTCTTCCCCTAGAAATCTAGTGCTTAATCATGCTGCGCTGTGCTGTGGAAGTTGTGGACGCTGTGCTGTTCTCCAGAATGCCCCTTAGGCTGCCGCTGCAAGTAGGTCATTGAAAATAATTACCTTAGGCTTTAAAAATATGGAAAAGTTAACGATGCATAAAGTTTAGAGCAGGGTAGTTGTCAGGTTAAAATCATGTCATGCTTATGACGTGCACAGTGATGGTTCCCTTCAGGTTTTTGGGTTGGTTTGGTTTTCATTTTTCCTTTTAAGATGGCACTAGTTGCAGTGATCTTAGTTTACTACATGCCTAAGTGTCTTAGTACGGACGTGGATCCTTGCTGCCTGCTATTTCAGTTTACTGGCAGACATACTTAGGAGAGCTGTTTGGCGTTGTGGAGTGTATGCATGTATGTGTATAAAGATGTATGTAAATGTGTATGAAAATAAAAAGACCTACAGTGCCCTCCCCACATCCTTAGTTTTTCCTGACCTGTACTTCAGCATTACCAAGACTTTAAACTGACCCAAGTGTTGCTATTGCAAATGTTTCCATGTTTGTCTAACTATTCTGATGAAATAAATTTTAAAAGTCATCAAAGCACTAAAGGTTTTGTTGCTTGGCCTGCAATTGTACAGGTTTTCCCTGTCTAATATCTATTCCTTTTTTCAGGAGTCACTGTATTTTTTTACCATATGAAATGGAAAGAGATTTCTGTCTTACTGTTGGCTTTTGATAGGTATTTTTTCCTTGGGGAATTGCCCAGCAATTAAGCCACAGACTTTGGGATGCAGTTGATGGACAGTTTGCATGTCTGTGTCCAAATATTGATGCTAACAAGCCATCATACAGTTCATGTTCATAACTTTATGAAAAGCCTCCCTTTTCACCCAAGGAGCTGTCCTCTTCCTCCTCCTCCTCCTCAGATGATCCTATTCCAGAGGAGCTCTTATGTTTCATTTGCAAAGAAATCATGACCAGCGCACTTGTTACTCCCCGCTGAGGAAACAGTTATTGTGACGAATGTAAGTGTTACTCCCGTGTTTGTTAATTCCAAACATCACACCTGATCTTCTGACAGCAGAAAGATCATAACATTCCTTTGTTACCAGCTCTGTTTAATGCTTAAGTATACCCCAAATAGGAAAGGACTCTTCTTGTAGAAAGGAAAAAACAAAGACAGAAGGCTTTTTTCCCTTTTAATGCATCTAGTTAAATCCTCTTTCCATGCGGAAGGATGAGTACGAGAAGAGTGCGTAACGGTGCAGCTGATTACAGTATTAGTGATCAAATGCATTGAGCTTGTGCACAGTCCTTTCTCTCATACAAAACTATAGAGCCAACGCTGGTGACTTACTGTGGTCTGCAGCAAATGGCTCGTTGGGCATTTAATCCACATTCTTCTCCACGGGAGAGTTGGTTAAAACCGTCAGAACTTGAACCTACTAATGGTTTCTGGAGATGTGTCTTATTCATGAACCTTGAGGTTGGGGACTTCTCACTGTGCTAGACGGTGGAGAAAAGACTAGTCAAAACATCAAGACACGGCCTACTCTGCATCTTCAAATGTTACAGTAGTGAAATAACAAAACTGGGCAGCTATTTCCTGCATACTGGAAATTTTTTGCACTGCTGAACATTTATAGCTTCATGCTCTCAATTCAGGACCATATTCACCCACTAACCATCTACAGGATTTTATAACTGATTAGAACCCCAACAATGTCCTTAGTTTAGCTAAAACCTGTTTCAATGATTCTGATTATACCCAGGTATTAGAACAGCATGACTGGAATGTGAGGAACATACATGCCCAGCGTGTCATCAGGCAGGTGTTTCTCCTGGTGCTTTAATTGCCAACAAGTGCCTACGCCAGGTAATGCAGTGACTTTTAGATAAACTGTTTGTAAGAAAAGTCTAGTCAGTCAATTAGCTGAAAGGGAAGAAAATATTAATTTACATCTCCTTCAACAAGGCTAAATGGAATGAGGCTAAATTTACTTTGCAAATACATTCCCTGTTGTTACAGAAGCTGACAACTCTTGAGAGACAAGCTGGCAAATTCAGGTCACACTTGTGTTTAACAGGATTGCCTCAGTTTCAAATTCAGTGTTAACACTGAAGTACTGTACATACAGATACTCTGAGTTACCAATCATTAATGTCAGTGTTTAATGGGATGTGTTCATATATCACAGAAGGGTTTGGCTTGGAAGGGACCTTAAAGCCCATCCAGTCGCACCCCCCCTGCCCGGGGCAGGGACACCTTCCACTAGCCCAGGTTGCCCAAAGGCCCGTCCAACCTGGCCTTGAACCCTTCCAGGGAGGGGGCAGCCACAGCTTCTCTGGGCAACCTGTGCCAGTGCCTCACCACCCTCACAGGGAAGAATTTCTTCCTTAGATCTAAACTGAATATATCCATATGCTGATTTATTTTAGGATTGATAGTATAACACACAAGTAATTTTACTGCTGGTGCCCACAGTGTTGGTGCTGGGTGGGACCCGTCTTCTCCCAGCTGAGAACACAGAGAGGGAGGTGATGGATATGGCAGAGCTCCGTTTTCTCACCTTGCTGCCGTGCGAGAGTGCTGAACTCGGGGGCTCCAGAAGCATGTGTATATGCAGCTCCCTCTTTCTCTAACCAAACCAAGATGCCTCAGAGCCAATAGGCTTTTCCCTCTGACTGGCCCAGATTTGTAGAGGGGTGAAAGGTGCAAAGGCCAGTCCAGGAAAGATTTGCGTGTATGGAAGCGTTTCCCTTCTCCACTAAAATCATCTTGTTGTCTTTGTCTCTTTTGTGTGTGACGGACACAACGGACACACAGCCAGCGTGCCTTTTGAATTGTGACTGTCTGGAATTTCAGGTGGCCTTTATGGCCAGGAATTTCTCATTTATTCCAGCATAGCATTTGCAGTCCTTCTGGTAGATCTGCTGAAACATAACCCATCATCTGCAGACCAGTGTACTGCCCGCATTTTGACCTGCCCTGTACTGCCTTCGCGTGTCTGTGATACCCCCCACACCACCACAAAGCAAAGGTCTCATGACAACAGTTCTTGGTTTGAGGGACTCTACTCTGGAAATTAGGTCCTTTTTAAATTGGAGAGGAGGTGTCTCTGGTGCCTGCCTACAAGTGATGGGTTTTGATTTGTCTGATTCTTGACAAGTGGCAAACTCCTCTGTCACAAGGTGCTGGGCAGGCAACTGGCTTTTTCGGGGAGGGCGTGACTCTTTACTTGCTCGTTTTGTTGGTGCACAGGTGGCTGTGTGCTATTTGCACGGTGAATAGATTATCCCAGCACACAGAAATGTGTGTTGTCGAACTTTATCATGGTCTAGGTGTTGATTCAGACCCATCAACAGGAGGAGCCTTGGTGACCGACCATCTCTCTTGTAAGCAGATAACTTGAATGCAGGCTCTTTTGGTCTGAGATGAGGGTCTGGCACTGCAAAGTTTACTGTATGTTTCAATCAAAATGTGTCTGTGGGATTGTACTTGATAGGTGTTGATAGGTACTTGATAGGAGATCACATCACACTACGGTCTTTCCATGGGGCCAAAGAAGTAAACCTGGCCTCACAGTAGCCTAACCTCTAATGGCTTTTTATTTTGAAATGTTATTCTAACGCATATGTTTTAAGAAAACAATTCATTTTATCTGTGCATTCAGCTGTTGCGCATTTCTGAACATGCAGACAACGCTCATTTAGTGACTATCATAACGGTAACATGTGTTTGATAAGGCTGTAACAGGCTTACCAAAACAGGATGTTTGGACTCCTGGCATCCTCTAGATAGGAAGGTAAAACTGATCATTCTCCTACCCTTTTTCTCTGTTCTTCCTCTCTCTGTCCCCAATTCAGACAGCGCCCGGTGGAATACTACATCAAAGAGGCGAGGAGGCTGAAGCACAAAGCTGATGCAATGGTAAGTCTCGGCCCTGTGCTAGAAATGCTCACCAGCTCTTGCATTCAGAGCCAATCCCTGCCTGCATGGGATAAGATTCACCGGCTAACATGACTTCCACCCTTGGAGTATGTTCGAGTCGCCCGTGGGGAGGCTGTCTTTATCTGCCAAGTGTTCAGACATTTCCCTTGGTTATAAACACATCTAGAGAACACGCCTAGAGAACAGGATTCAGAGCTGGCGCTGTCTGAGGTCAGCAGGCCTGTTGGCTTTGCAGAGCTACCACAAAGTCCTTGGAAGAGACGTGCAACAGTTAGTTACAACACAGTTTACTCTGAACCATCAGGATCCTCACGGTAATTGTGTTGCTGGTGAACAAGACTTGGAAGTGCCTGTTGCAGATGTCACTGGCTTTCTCCGCTATGGGCAGTTTAACAGCGTGCGTGAAGGAACATCTTTTGTTGCTAATTACGGTTCACTCAGATAATGTACATTTGCCACTGCCATTTACCTGTGAAAATGAAGTGAGGGAATACTGCAGTGGGCAAGTCCCATCTGCCTCTCATGAGGCAGGCCTCCAAGACCAGACGATAATAGCCAAAACATCTGAAGGTAATAAATTACTCAAGGAAAACATTGAGGGAGAGACAGAAATAGCCAGAGCACACAAAGCTGATGACTGGGACCACATTAGGGGTTCTGCTGAGAACCCTTTAACTATCACCCAGAGGCCTGACTTGGCAGCTTTTTCTTTCTTCAAATCCTGCCTAACTAGGGAGAAAAAAGGAATTCAGGTACACTTGAGAGTAGTAGCTTTTGTCTTAGTCCAAACAGGAGAATTTTCTTCCCAATAGACCGACAAGACTGGAAGGGCCTTCCAGTACCTAGATGCTGCCCTTTCCTTCATCGAATACGGCATGGCCTTGGAATCGGACCCAAGAGAACCAAAATCAGCTTCCAGCGTGTTCAGTGGCACCATAGATCTCCTCAAGTAAGCAGTTTTCACAGCGTGATGGTCAGGCAGCGTGTTTGGAGTGGGAGGGGGAGTTGTGTTGTTGTTTGCAACTGGCAGCTCTGGATTCCCCCCACGGAGCAGAGCCCGGGCTGCTGCACAAGCACAAGACAGCCCATGGCCAGGCACCAAAGACAAATCCTTTGACATGTTCCAGCACTGCTGATCAGAAGGAGGCACCGTGTCCTACTCAGCACCTGAGCCGCGCAGCTGAGGTACACCAGAGGACACTGGTCACACCAGTCAAGGACATGAAGGAGTTTTTAGTTCATCCAGATCTGGTGTTGCTTTTGCATGTGAGCTCAGTAGTATTTCAGTTAAGAAAAGCAAAGCAACTATACTGTATGCTGAAGAAGAGTTTGTGCTTTCTGGTCTTGATGGACTGCATTTCCAAGATGCTCTTGTTGCTTTGTTTTCAAAAAGGAGATTGGCTTGCTTGTTTTTTGCCAGAAGAAACATTACCACTAAGATGTCTGTCTTGTCCAGAAACACTTGAATTAATATTTCACCTTCAGTAGCGGGGGCACCTCTTCTGGGCCCCAGGCCTAGAGCTGGCCCATGGAGGGCTTCTCCTTGTAGATATGGTGCCCGTTAATCAGTGTAAGAGCAGAGTGAGTCACGTAAGGGGCCACATCTGTTCCTGCTGCCTGGGAAACAAGGCATTTGGAGACACAGTCCTCTGCTCAGGATCATACAAATCACTCGGTGCCAGCACTAAGAACTCGGGGCAGGTTTCTGGACTTCTGGACCAGTGTTTGAGATAACGGCATGCGCTGATTTTTCATAAACAGTGGGACTTCAGAGCACTGATGGCTGACAAGATTCTGTTCATTTTGTTTCCTTAGATTCACCATGACGCTGAAACCCTTTATAGACTCCACAGCATCTTCACAGGAAAAAATCTTTGCTGTGTTATGGTATGTAACGGTTTTTCTGTGCCTTCATATTCTGTTTTTAGACTCGATAGAGTGAAAGACCCATTACTTTCAGGGGTGAAGGAATGAGTTAAATGGGAATTGGAATTCTGCAAGGAAAAAGAAAACACAATATAAAAGCCAGAATGAACTGGAACATCTCTAAAGCAAGTCGGGATATCACAGGGGACCACATGTGGAAGGCACAGGCTCTAAAATTTGATCTGCTGGTAACTGGAGAGCACATAAGGGCTTTTTCCAAAGGTGAAAGAATGCGATTTGGCTGCCCATGTTTGAGCTGCGTAACTGACACTGAAGCTGAACATAGCGAAGGCTCTTCTGGACGGGGGCTTACTCAGCCTGTGACACCTACGGGAGGCTGGGCACATGTTTATATGAAAGACTAGGCATGGCCCTTCCCCAGTTGCTTTTTTACCCTTGGGTTGTTTTTAAAGAGTCTTTTTTGAAGCTGAGCCGGAGGAGGAGACATTCGGAGCTTTCTTGCCATTGCAGTGCAGCTGATGTGTGCCTGCCTCTGTCCCACAAGGCTGGTGACTGCTGAGCAGGCAGCAGCCAGCGTCAGCACTGATGCTTGGGTGTGTTTCTGTTCACAGCATGTGCTGCCAGTCCCTTCTGCACATGGCAATGTGCCATTACAAAAAAAGACACTGCCATGAAGTATTCCAGGATCCTGAATGACCACTTCAAGGTAGGGCACGCGTGTTACTGAGCTGCCAGCTGGGTGGCTGTGGGACTTACTGATGTTGGCTGAATAGCCCAAACCTAACAAGAGTTCTGTTCCTTGCTGCAGAGTTCCTCCAGATCTGCACAAGCACCTTCTCTGTGTGTTGCAAGGTAAGATTTAAAAATACATACGTTGTCATGTTTCTATGAGGGTGTGAGTGAAAACAGGAGCCGGAGTGTTTGAGTTGCTGCCTGCATTTGAGAGTGCCTCGCCACTCGCTCTTCTTGCCCCCTGAAATCATACCGTTAGGGGCAGGAGTACTTCTGCTCTCTCCTCCCTGTCTTTTCTCCTCAGAAAGGGTTTTTTTTGTTATGAAGTCCAGAGTTATATTAAGCAGAGCAGTTCTCCACCCAAGAAGCAGGTCAGGGGACCAAGGAAGTTATTGTCACTGCTGTGACAGAGCCCCTGTTGTTGTTGTCATCTGTTAGAGATCCCTTGAGACTTAACGGGATCCCATCCCCACCTCCCTAGCAACTGCCCAGTAGGATTATGCCTTCATCCTGTGGTAGCATAACATAGGTCATAGTTTTCTCTTTGGTTTAGTCACCACTTAAGAAAAAGAAGCTAATTTTCTAATTTCTGAGTTGTTGAGCATTTTGTCCTTTCCGTGTACCTGCCTCAGTGTTGCTGCGTATGTGGCAGTCAAAGTCAAACTCAAGCTGTCATGTAACAGTGTTTGACCCGGTACCCAGCAGACTGGGCCCATGTTTGAACGACCCGGAGTAAGAAAGAGTTTTTCTGTGTGCGGTGGCAATTGCATTTGGCAGAGGGCTACCCAATTACTTGTTACGCAGCTGAACACATCTCAATTTTCAACACTCCACTCCATCCTGCAGGCCTGGATGGTACCAAATAGCTCCCGGCATCAAATAGCCTGATGTCTTTCACTCTGAAGTTAAACGTTCATGATGGCGTTTCTTTCTCCTGCAGAAGCACAAGCATGACTTATGCTGGCAGCTACAGTGGGAACAGCATTGGCTCTGCAGTCACTGTTCCCTACGACATCCCAAACATCATGTCTGCCTACATCAGCATCACTTCCCGTATCCTCTATGCCTACGATATTTGGGAAAAGGCCAATGCGCTGGCCGGGAAGAACATGGGTAAGTTTTTGCCCTCTGGCTTTTCAGTCACATGTGTGGTGGTTGTGTGTATGTACTTGCTTCAATCCTAACGCTCAGCGTAGCAAACGCCATACCGGAAGATCAAAGCATCACGTATGTTGAAGTATGTTGAAGCTGTGGCACGTTGGCAGGTTATTGGCAGAGATACCTGATGGTGATAAATTGATGAGTGTTCCAACAGCAGGTTGTCTTGGCATCCTCAGAGGTCTTAAGAGCTATGGGATGAGGGTATCAAGTGCAGGGAACCAGCCAACTTGCTTCATGGTAACACGAGAAGCATAAGGGTGTTTTTGTGGTTTGTTTTTCCCTTGGGGGCGCTTAGCTTTTCTGAGTTGATTCCCCTTCTTTAAAAACAGGGTTTTGGCCTGTAGTCTTGTGTTTTAGTTGGTTTGTCAAGTCTGCAGGTATTTTGGCCTTGAAAACAGTGAAGCTGGCTTCTCTCCGTAACAGAGAAGCCGAGCAGCTCTTGCATTGGAGTCCCTGCTGGGCACGTGAGCAGTATTTGTTAGTACCATTTCCTGAATTTGTGCTACTTTTATATTTTACACTTTTGTGTTAAAAGTGTTGTGTTCTCCTGTGGTACAAGCAGCACTGAATAGGCAAAAGCCCTGGAGTGGTTTAAAACCCAAAGTGTTGTGAGCTGCTGTGGGCGACAGGATGTATTGCCACTGTCTGTTGGCAAACTGGCACAAGAAAATAATCACAATGAGCCTGGCTGAATTGCTGGAGGGCTGTAAAATCCTCACACTGAGGTGGTTGCTGAAATTCAAAAGGCTTTGCAAGTCCCCTTTGAAGAGAGCAACTTCAGTTGCTGGGTGTCCTCTGAGCAAATCTGTGCTCGCAGCAGCAATGCGTGTGTAGTATTTTGGGTTATATCCTCCAAAGGCTAGTAAAAGACTGTCACTGAGAAGGACAAAACCTGCTCTCCGTTGCTGTTTTAATGGAAGGCAATGATGACTGGGGTGGTAAATACTCCCAGGGGAGTGGATCTGTGCAGGACAACAGTAAATACTCCTGTGGGCTTGGCAGTTGTTGCCGCTGTTCAGGATGGTGGAGGAGTTTCAGACCTGGAGCTTGTTGATACTCAGCATAAGGTACAGATGCTCAGAGGTACAGAGAGCAAGTACCTCAAACTGAAAAAAAAAAAAAAGGCCACATCCTTGATTCTTTTCTGCAATTCAGAGGGAATAAGAGGAGGAGGAAAGAGCAGTGGCCTTCAGTTATCCCTTAAAGAGGGAAGTTGAAAACTAGTGGAAAGCAATTAGTTGTAACTGATGTTGGAGCCACCTGTGCAGAGCTGGAGCTGGCGGCAGGAGAGGAGGGCTCTCTCTGATCTGCCTGACGTGCCCAGCTGTGAGCAACCCCAGTCAGAGCTGTATCGCCTGACCAGCTGGACAGATTTTGAAACCTGTTCAGCTGAGAAATCCTGATGTCTCCAAGGTCTGAGGATGGGTAAGGCAAAGGGACCAGCCTGGTGACAGCGGTGTGTGCTGCCAGGCCCCGCTCAGAAAGACACCAAATTTGGCTGGTTTAAAACCTGGGGGAGGCATGCGATAGGGACTAGGGTGTGAACACCCAAACTCCTGCCCACCTACCGCAGCGTCTCGGTGTCCTTTCAAAGCCAGAGCCCAGGGAGGTGGTTCAGCGTGTGTGTGCCTGTGTGAGTGCGTTTTCCTCCCACGTGCCCTGCCCTCTGTGCTTGTGACGCTGCCCGGCCTTTGGCTAGCACTGAGCTCTCTGCATTAACGATGTGTTTAGCGGCACCTGCCAACTGACAGGGTGCTGCTGCTGCCGCTGCTCCTCGCCTGTCAGATGTGCCTGTTGTGTGAAACCAACCAAATGTTTTCTCCCTCCCTCCCCTTCTTCCAGAGTTTTTCGCTGACCTCAGCACTGCGACGTGCGCTCTGGCGCTGAACAGCAGCGTGCCCAAAGCAGTACGCTACGCTAGGCAGGGTTTGCAGTGGCTGAGATGGGAAACAGCTACACCTTAAGGTGGGTGAGTACCTGGAACTTTTTCACACTTTTGAAGCCTCAGTAACAGTCTGACGTGTTGAATTATTGGATTAAAAGCACCTGCATGGGAACACAAATGGAGATGGAAGGAACCTGGTTACAGTGGAAGAACTTTGAAGACCGGCACTGCCTCCAGCACCGACACCGATACCTGCACCAACACCTGCAGTGACACCGATACTGACACCGCCCCCGGCACCGACACCGCCACTGACACCTGCAGCGTAAAAAAGAGAATAAAACTTCTTTTTTCTTTTTTTAACTCAGTGGCAGCAACTGGGTGCTTCACTCCCTCTGAGCTGTGCGCAGGCCAGGGGGTTTATCCTGTGCGCACAGGCTGGGGTCGAGGGCAGGATTTCGGGGTGCCAGCGGAGGCACAGAGGGCGTTTGGTTTGTGGCAGGAGCCTCTGGGAGCAGAGGGATCAGCCTCGCCTCTGCTCCCTTAGAAGGCACCGGAGATCTGCCGCAGCAGAGCGGCAGCGCGCTCGGGGCGTTCAGTGGCTCCGAACCGGCACCGACACCGCCCCCAGCACCAGCGCCCTGAGAACATTCCAGGTGTCCCCAAGAGCTGCAGAGCTGATTTGCCCAGACCTGGCATCAGGCTTGACCGAGGAAGGGAGAGGGTGCGGGGAACCCAACACAGGCAGAGCTGGGGCAGGGGGGGATTCTGAAGTTCCCTCCCGTAAATCCAGATGAATTCAAGGCCTCATTTAGCAGCTCCAGAAACCTGCGGAAGGCGCAGCCCCGACAGCAGAGAGTCTTCCTTCAGCGGCCCCGCGGCTGATCCGCACCGCCCGTGCAGAGGGAATGGGGAGCCCAGAGCACCAATGGGCAGACATAAAAGCACCTTCTGCTCGGCCTCCAGACGCCCTCCGAGCCTTTCTTCTGCCTTCTCAGCCCCCTTCTGGAACAAACAACAGCCGCTGCCCCCCTCCCGCGCTCTCACCCGCAGCGCATCCCTTCCGCAGGGGGCGGGAGGAGTGGAGGGCGCTGGGCTGTCCGGAGGTGTCCAGCAGGCAGCGAGGAACATTTCACCTCCCAAACCCACCCTTTTCAGGCAAAGAAAAGGGAGATCCACCCCTACAAAGCTAAAAAAAGACTGAGCCCGTCCTGCCCGCGCACCCCAGCACCCCATCCCCAGCACCGCAGTGGCCGCCCAGCCTCGCAGGGGGGCACTGGCCCCGGGGGCGCCGGGGGGGAGGCGGGGAGGCTCCGCCATGCCCGGCCCACGGCAGTTCGGCAGCGCCGGCGGGGCCGTTCCCAGCACTGGGACCCATCGGCGCGGCCGGGAGCTCTTCCCCGCCTGGAGAGCCGGCGGGCAGGCAGACGGGCAGGAGGGCAGGCACGGGGATGCGCCATGGCCCGGGAAAGGGCCACGGAGTCATTCTGAACACTGCAATGTTCCCTGAGAAACAGGTCCAGTCCACCTCATTCAAATCATGTACAAAAAAAAAGCCGCCACATCCTCTTGATCGTGGCTTGCACCTGTTTAAATGGTGCTACTCAGTTTTTCCGTTCCAGTAACAAGAATTAATTTCCCATGTGAAACTCGGGATATATATCGGAGCTTAATTAGCAAGAAACACGTATATTCCTGTGGTATGGCCCCCCCGCAGCCCGCGGGGGTGAAGGGGGCTCAAAGGGTCCCTGTCCTCATTGGCGGCGGCCCAAGGAGCCGAGAATCTGCTGAGCTGATTGCGGTCACGGCGCTTTCCCCCCACACACACACGTGTTCCCGCCCGACGGCCCCGCTCCCCTGCCCGGTGTTTATTCACCACATCGACAGGGGTGGAAGGAATTGAGTGGGCAGATGGGAACCGCTGAGGGGAACCCTTTGGGCCCCTCGCACGGAGTCACTGCGCTCACCCACCACAGGACACCCCTCCGGCTGCAAACGCCCAGCGAGCTTTGGAGCTGGGTGGGTACGAACAACCCGCCGCAGTTCCCGGTCGGGTTTAGCCCTCCGGTACACTGAAGGCAAAATGCTCTTTGACATCATTTGGTGGCAGCTTTCATCTCCCCTGTCCCCAGCACTTTCCCCAGCTGAATGCAGCGTGACACGGTTAGTGTAGCCGGCCCCCCCGCTCTGCCCGCCGTACCGGGCCATGCCGCGGCTGGGCTGGCGTCACACCGTGCCAGCGGCTGTTGGGGGCGTCAGGACTAAACTCCAGCGAGGTGCCGTCCCTAGGTCGGGTTTAGCACGGGACAAACGGATTTCCCGGGGCTCGGCCCTGCTCCTCGCTCAGTGACAGTCCTGCAGAATCGGCTCCGAGGATTTGAAACAAGGATCGTGGCTTTTAGGGGGAGAAGAACGCGGGGCTTCTCCTTTCCTCCAGCTGCTCGAGAGCAGAATTCCCTTTTCTCAAACGGACCGTATTTAGGGACGGACCGACCAGTCTCAGTTTGCTTTCCTGGGACTCCGCGGCGCCTCTCGCATCTCTCGTCAGGCGGAGCTGAAACAAAGGGGGGGCGGCAGGAGATGGAAACACAGCGGCGAGTTTAATTAAAGACACCTGGCGAGTTAAATAGGCGCAGAGAAGCAGCCCCCAGTTATTTATGGCCCCTGCGACGGATCCGGTGTTGCTACATTTCCCCACGATGTGCCGGGAGCAGCAGCAGCGTTTGGGGTGCGGCAACTCTGCGGGGAGGGCTGGGCTGACGGGGGAAGGCGCCAGCAGCCTGCGGCCCCCCCGGCTGGGGATTGTCCCGGGTCTGCGGGAAGCTGGGGGCAGCCGGCGCCGAGCACCCTCTGCCCACGGCGCGGCCGAGGCGCGGGGATTCATTAGCCCCGCCCGGGGGTGTCGGGCTCCATTTCGGCACCGGAGAAGGGCCCCGGGCAGCTCCGATGCTCCTTTTTCAGCCAAATGAGGAAGGTTTTCTGGCGGGACCCCCGGGGGCGCAGGGGGGGGCGGCGACGCAGCTGCAGGGGGGGGGGTGCCGGTTCCGGGGGGGCGCGCTCGGGCTCTGGGCGGCAGCAGGACGGACAAACCGCTCCCGCGGGCCCCGCGCTCCGCCGGGTTTGCTCAGGCCGCGGTGTAGGTCGGGTCTTCGTTTAGGCGGGGGCGGCGGGGGGAGGCTGTGGCAAGCGGGGAAGGCGAACGGGGGGTGTCTTGCCGGTTTTTTGTCGCTGCTGCTGTTGTTGTTGCCGTCTGTGTTCCCCCCCGCCCCCCCGGAGATAACGCTCCCGCGGCGCGCAGGCGGGTTTTGCGCGGGGAGTGAGGCCGCCGAGGCAGGTCCCCGCGCCGCCGGGCCACCCGCTGGGAAGCAGAAACTTTTTTGCTGCCGGCGCTGGGAGCAGAGACCTGGCGCGGGGTCCCGGGGCCGCCCGGGGGATGCGGTAGGGCCGGGCCGTGGGGTGGAAGCGCGACCCGCTGCTGCTCTGAGGCTGGAGGACAAGGACCTGCCCGCGACAAGCGGCCCCGCGGAGAAAAGCTGAGCGGGGCGCGGAGCGGACGCGGCGTCGGGGCCCGGGGCGGAGGCGGCCGCTCCCGCCGCTGCGTGGTCCGGTCGCTCCCTGCTCGGCTCCGGCACGGCCGCGGGTGCGGCCCCGCCGCTCGGCCCCGCCGAGGAGCCGCGGAGGGAACCCCGCGGGTGCCGGCAGCCCGGGCTGGCGCGGAGCCCCCGGGCGAGGCCGGCGGGGGCCGGGCGCTGACCGCGCTCCCCCGCAGCCCGCCCCGACGAGGACTCCTGCTCTTCCTCCGCCGCCCGGTCGCCCTCCTGCTCGCCGCGGTCCGTGGTCTCCGGCTCCGGCTGCGGCCGCGGCCAGTGCGTCTGCAGCATCTGCGGCCTGGAGATGCTGGACAAGGACCTGCTGAAGGGGGGGGGCGGGGGTTGCACGACCCCCGGTGCCCGCCATCCCGCCGCGGGACCGGACCCCGACGGCGCTGCCCGCCCCGGGACAGAACCCGGTGCCACCCTGCCCGTCCCTGGAACGGACCCCGACGGCGATGCCCGCCCCGGGACCGGCCTCCGGTGCCGCGCCTCCCGCCCCAGGACCGGCCCCCGGTGCCTCGCTGCCCGCCGCGGGACCGAAACCCGGTACCGCTCTACCCGGCGCAGGACCAGCCCCCGGTGCCTTGTTGCCCGCCCCGGGACCGCCCCCAGTGCCTTGTTGCCCGCCCAGGGACTGGCCCCCGGTACCTTGTTCCCGACCCGGGACCGAACCCCGCCGGTACCGCGCTCCCCGCGCCGGGACCGCCCCCGGTGCCTCGCTGCCCGCCCAGGGACCGGCCCCCGGTGCCTTGTTACCCGCCCCGGGACCGCCCCCAGTGCCTTGTTGCCCGCCCAGGGACTGGCCCCCGGTACCTTGTTCCCGACCCGGGACCGAACCCCGCCGGTACCGCGCTCCACGCCCCGAGACCGCCGCCGGTGCCTCCCAGCCCGCCCCGTGACCGGCCGACGGAATCGCGCTGCCCGCCGCGGGATCGAAGCCCGACGGCGCTGCCTATCCCGGGACCTGACCCCGGTGTCTCGCAGCCCGCCTCGGGACCGGACACCGGTACCGCGCTGCCTGCACCAGGACCGGCCCCCGGTGCTTCCCAGCCCGCGCCGGGACCGCCCCGGGTGCCTTGTTGCCCGCCTCGGGACCAGACACCGGTACGGCGCTGCCCGCCCCAGGACCGGCCCCCGGTGCCTCCCAGCCCGCCCCGTGACCGGCCGACGGTATCGCGGAGCCCTCCCCGGGATCGAAGCCGGACGGCGCTGCCTGTCCCGGGACCTAACCCCGGTGCCGCGCTGCCTGCCCCAGGACCGGCCCCCGGTGCTTCCCAGCCCGCCCCGGGACCGCCCCCGGTGCCTTGTGCTCGCTCCGGGAATTGCTCCCGGTGCCTTGTTCCCGACCCGGGACCGAACCCCGCCGGTACCGCGCTCCCCGCCCCGGGACCGCCCCCGGTGCCTCTCTGCACGCCCCGGTTCTGGACCCCGGTGCCTCTCTACCCGCCCCGGCAACGGACCCGACGGACATGCCCGCACCGGCACGGAACCCCGGCGGCGCGCTCCGCGCCCCGGGACCGCCCCCGCTGCCTCGCTGCCTGCCCCGGGACCGAACCCCGGTGCCTCCCAGCCCGCCCCGAGACCGGCCCCCGGTGCCTCGCTGCCCGCCTCGGGACCGGACACCGGTACCGCGCTGCCTGCCCCAGGACCGGCCCCCGGAGCTTCCCAGCCCGCCCCGGGTGCCTTGTGCCCGCCTCGGGACTTGCCCCCGGTGCCTTGTTCCCGACCCGGGACCGAACCCCGCCGGTACCGCGCTCCCCGCGCCGGCACCGCCCCCGGTGCCTCTCTGCACGCCCCGGTTCTGGACCCCGGTGCCGCGCTACCCGCCCCGGCAACGGACCCGACGGACATGCCCGCACTGGCACGGAACCCCGGTGGCGCGCTCCGCGCCCCGGGACCGCCCCCGGTACCTCGCTGCCCGCCCCGGAACGGGGCCCCGGTGCCTCCCAGCCCGCCCCGTGACCGACCGACGGTATCCCGCTGCCCGCCCCGGGATCGAAGCCCGACGGCGCTGCCTGTCCCGGGACCTAACCCCGGTGCCTCGCTGCCCGCCCCGGGACTGTTATAGACTATCTTGCCAAAATGATGCAAGTTAGGACAAATTAAATTTCAATTATTTATTTTAGCAAGCGGCAATAAGCAAAACAGCGCTGGGCGGCCGGGGAATCCCTGCTCCACCAACGGCACGCACGCACTTCCCGAGGGTCCGTCTTTTTTATATCCTCCGCCTTCCGGTATCGGGTCTCTCTGAGAGGTGTACCCTGCGTCTGCGGACTTTGCAGCTAGGGGGTCGCTCCATCCGGGTCTTCCCACGTCACCAACTCCTCGTATTTCCTGCTTTCCTGAGAGTGGCTCACAAAGCTTTTGTTTATATCCTACAGAATATAGACACTACCCCCTTTTTTTTCTTCTTCTTCTCCCCTTTGTCTTTCTCCCCTTTGTTCTTCTTCCCTTTCTCCCTATTTTTAATCTTTTGCCTAGTAGGAGTCCTTGCTTCAGCATTTCAACTTAGATAAGCACTTGCAGTCAGTCGTTACACAGTGTAATAGTTATGATTAAGCTTAGGCCTACATAGTTTATGGAATAACATGTCACGAGCTCCCAGTATCTTTAATGGAATTTGATGAATAAACAGTTTACTGTCTATCACAGGGACCGGACACCGGTACCGCGCTGCCTGCCCAGGGACCGGCTCCCGGTGCCTTGTTCCCGACCCGGGACCGAACCCCGCCGGTACCGCGCTCCCCGCCCCGGGACCGCTCCCGGTGCCTCGCTGCCCGCCTCGGGACTTGCCCCCGGTGCCTTGTTCCCGACCCGGGACCGAACCCCGCCGGTACCGCGCTCCCCGCCCCGGCACCGCCCCCGGTGCCTCGCTGCCCGCCCAGGGACCGGCCGACGGTATCCCGCTGCCCGCCGCGGGATCGAAGCCCGACGGCGCTGCCTATCCCGGGACCTAACCCCGGTGCCTCGCTGCCCGCCTCGGGACCGGACACCGGTACCGCGCTGCCTGCCCCAGGACCGGCCCCCGGTGCTTCCCAGCCCGCCCCGGGACCGCGCCCGGTGCCTTGTGCTCGCTCCGGGAATTGCTCCCGCTGCCTTGTTCCCGACCCAGGACCGAACCCCGCCGGTACCGCGCTCCCCGCGCCGGCACCGCCCCCGGTGCCTCTCTGCACGCCCCGGTTCTGGACCCCGGTGCCTCTCTACCCGCCCCGGCAACGGACCCGACGGACATGCCCGCACCGGCACAGAACCCCGGCGGCGCGCTCCGCGCCCCGGGACCGCCCCCGCTGCCTCGCTGCCTGCCCCGGGACCGAACCCCGGTGCCTCCCAGCCCGCCCCGAGACCGGCCGACGGAATCGCGCTGCCCGCCGCGGGATCGAAGCCCGACGGCGCTGCCTATCCCGGGACCTGACACCGGTGTCTCGCAGCCCGCCTCGGGACCGGACACCGGTACCGCGCTGCCTGCACCAGGACCGGCCCCCGGTGCTTCCCAGCCCGCGCCGGGACCGCCCCGGGTGCCTTGTTGCCCGCCTCGGGACCAGACACCGGTACGGCGCTGCCCGCCCCAGGACCGGCCCCCGGTGCCTCCCAGCCCGCCCCGTGACCGGCCGACGGTATCGCGGAGCCCTCCCCGGGATCGAAGCCGGACGGCGCTGCCTGTCCCGGGACCTAACCCCGGTGCCGCGCTGCCTGCCCCAGGACCGGCCCCCGGTGCTTCCCAGCCCGCCCCGGGACCGCCCCCGGTGCCTTGTGCTCGCTCCGGGAATTGCTCCCGGTGCCTTGTTCCCGACCCGGGACCGAACCCCGCCGGTACCGCGCTCCCCGCCCCGGGACCGCCCCCGGTGCCTCTCTGCACGCCCCGGTTCTGGACCCCGGTGCCTCTCTACCCGCCCCGGCAACGGACCCGACGGACATGCCCGCACCGGCACGGAACCCCGGCGGCGCGCTCCGCGCCCCGGGACCGCCCCCGGTGCCTCGCTGCCTGCCCCGGGACCGAACCCCGGTGCCTCCCAGCCCGCCCCGAGACCGGCCCCCGGTGCCTCGCTGCCCGCCTCGGGACCGGACACCGGTACCGCGCTGCCTGCCCCAGGACCGGCCCCCGGAGCTTCCCAGCCCGCCCCGGGTGCCTTGTGCCCGCCTCGGGACTTGCCCCCGGTGCCTTGTTCCCGACCCGGGACCGAACCCCGCCGGTACCGCGCTCCCCGCGCCGGCACCGCCCCCGGTGCCTCTCTGCACGCCCCGGTTCTGGACCCCGGTGCCGCGCTACCCGCCCCGGCAACGGACCCGACGGACATGCCCGCACTGGCACGGAACCCCGGTGGCGCGCTCCGCGCCCCGGGACCGCCCCCGGTACCTCGCTGCCCGCCCCGGAACGGGGCCCCGGTGCCTCCCAGCCCTCCCCGGGACCGGCCCCCGGTGCCTCGCTGCCCTCCCCGGGACCGGCCCCCGGTGCCTCCCAGCACGCCCCGGGACCGCCCCCGGTGCCTCCCAGCCCGCCCCGGGACCGCCCCCGGTGCCTCCCAGCCCGCCCCGGGACCGTCCCCCGGTGCCTCGCTGCCCGCCGCGGGACCGAAACCCGGTACCGCTCTACCCGGCGCAGGACCAGCCCCCGGTGCCGCGCTGCCCGCTCCGGGACCGGCCCCCGGTGCCTTGTTCCCGACCCGGGACCGAACCCCGAGAACGCGCTCCCCGCGCCTGGAACGCCCCCGGTGCCTGGCTACCCACCTAGGGACCGGCCCCCGGTGCCTCTCTGCACGCCCCGGTTCTGGACCCCGGTGCCGCACTACCCGCCCCGGCAACGGACCCGACGGACATGCCCGCACTGGCAAGGAACGCCGGTGGCGCGCTCGGCGCCCCGGGACCGCCGCCGGTGCCTCCCAGCCCGCCCCGGAACCAGCCCCCGGTGCCTCCCAGCCCGCCCCGTCACCGACCGACGGTATCGCGCTGCCCGCCCCGGGATCGAAGCCTGACGGCGCTGCCTATCCCGGGACCTAACCCCGGTGCCTCGCTGCCCGTCCCGAAACTGGGCCCCGGTTCCTCGCTGCTCGCCCCGGCACCGCCCCCGGTGCCTCCCAGCCCGCCCCGGGATCGCCGCCGGTGCCTCGCTGCCCGTCCCGGGACCGAACCCCGGTGCCTCCCAGCCCGCGCCGGGACCGCCCCCAGTGCCTTGTTGCCGGCCTCGGGACCGGACACCGGTACCGCGCTGCCTGCCCCAGGACCGGCCCCCGGAGCTTCCCAGCCCGCCCCGGGACCGCCCCCGGTGCCTTGTGCCCGTCCCGGGACAGAACCCCGGTGTCTCGCTGCCCGCCTCGGAACGGGGCCGCGGTGCCTCGCTGCCCGCCTCGGGACTTGCCCCCGGTGCCTTGTTCCCGACCCGGGACCGAACCCCGCCGGTACCGCGCTCCCCGCGCCGGCACCGCCCCCGGTGCCTCTCTGCACGCCCCGGTTCTGGACCCCGGTGCCGCGCTACCCGCCCCGGCAACGGACCCGACGGACATGCCCGCACTGGCACGGAACCCCGGTGGCGCGCTCCGCGCCCCGGGACCGCCCCCGGTACCTCGCTGCCCGCCCCGGAACGGGGCCCCGGTGCCTCCCAGCCCGCCCCGTGACCGACCGACGGTATCCCGCTGCCCGCCCCGGGATCGAAGCCCGACGGCGCTGCCTGTCCCGGGACCTAACCCCGGTGCCTCGCTGCCCGCCCCGGGACTGTTATAGACTATCTTGCCAAAATGATGCAAGTTAGGACAAATTAAATTTCAATTATTTATTTTAGCAAGCGGCAATAAGCAAAACAGCGCTGGGCGGCCGGGGAATCCCTGCTCCACCAACGGCACGCACGCACTTCCCGAGGGTCCGTCTTTTTTATATCCTCCGCCTTCCGGTATCGGGTCTCTCTGAGAGGTGTACCCTGCGTCTGCGGACTTTGCAGCTAGGGGGTCGCTCCATCCGGGTCTTCCCACGTCACCAACTCCTCGTATTTCCTGCTTTCCTGAGAGTGGCTCACAAAGCTTTTGTTTATATCCTACAGAATATAGACACTACCCCCTTTTTTTTCTTCTTCTTCTCCCCTTTGTCTTTCTCCCCTTTGTTCTTCTTCCCTTTCTCCCTATTTTTAATCTTTTGCCTAGTAGGAGTCCTTGCTTCAGCATTTCAACTTAGATAAGCACTTGCAGTCAGTCGTTACACAGTGTAATAGTTATGATTAAGCTTAGGCCTACATAGTTTATGGAATAACATGTCACGAGCTCCCAGTATCTTTAATGGAATTTGATGAATAAACAGTTTACTGTCTATCACAGGGACCGGACACCGGTACCGCGCTGCCTGCCCAGGGACCGGCTCCCGGTGCCTTGTTCCCGACCCGGGACCGAACCCCGCCGGTACCGCGCTCCCCGCCCCGGGACCGCTCCCGGTGCCTCGCTGCCCGCCTCGGGACTTGCCCCCGGTGCCTTGTTCCCGACCCGGGACCGAACCCCGCCGGTACCGCGCTCCCCGCCCCGGCACCGCCCCCGGTGCCTCGCTGCCCGCCCAGGGACCGGCCGACGGTATCCCGCTGCCCGCCGCGGGATCGAAGCCCGACGGCGCTGCCTATCCCGGGACCTAACCCCGGTGCCTCGCTGCCCGCCTCGGGACCGGACACCGGTACCGCGCTGCCTGCCCCAGGACCGGCCCCCGGTGCTTCCCAGCCCGCCCCGGGACCGCGCCCGGTGCCTTGTGCTCGCTCCGGGAATTGCTCCCGCTGCCTTGTTCCCGACCCAGGACCGAACCCCGCCGGTACCGCGCTCCCCGCGCCGGCACCGCCCCCGGTGCCTCTCTGCACGCCCCGGTTCTGGACCCCGGTGCCTCTCTACCCGCCCCGGCAACGGACCCGACGGACATGCCCGCACCGGCACAGAACCCCGGCGGCGCGCTCCGCGCCCCGGGACCGCCCCCGCTGCCTCGCTGCCTGCCCCGGGACCGAACCCCGGTGCCTCCCAGCCCGCCCCGAGACCGGCCCCCGGTGCCTCGCTGCCCGCCTCGGGACCGGACACCGGTACCGCGCTGCCTGCCCCAGGACCGGCCCCCGGTGCTCCCCAGCCCGCCCTGGGACCGCCCCGGGTGCCTCGCTGCCCGCCTCGGGACTTGCCCCCGGTGCCTTGTTCCCGACCCGGGACCGAACCCCGCCGGTACCGCGCTCCACGCCCCGAGACCGCCGCCGGTGCCTCCCAGCCCGCCCCGTGACCGGCCGACGGAATCGCGCTGCCCGCCGCGGGATCGAAGCCCGACGGCGCTGCCTATCCCGGGACCTGACCCCGGTGTCTCGCAGCCCGCCTCGGGACCGGACACCGGTACCGCGCTGCCTGCACCAGGACCGGCCCCCGGTGCTTCCCAGCCCGCCCCGGGACCGCCCCCGGTGCCTTGTTGCCCGCCTCGGGACCAGACACCGGTACGGCGCTGCCCGCCCCAGGACCGGCCCCCGGTGCCTCCCAGCCCGCCCCGTGACCGGCCGACGGTATCGCGGAGCCCTCCCCGGGATCGAAGCCGGACGGCGCTGCCTGTCCCGGGACCTAACCCCGGTGCCGCGCTGCCTGCCCCAGGACCGGCCCCCGGTGCTTCCCAGCCCGCCCCGGGACCGCCCCCGGTGCCTTGTGCTCGCTCCGGGAATTGCTCCCGGTGCCTTGTTCCCGACCCGGGACCGAACCCCGCCGGTACCGCGCTCCCCGCCCCGGGACCGCCCCCGGTGCCTCTCTGCACGCCCCGGTTCTGGACCCCGGTGCCTCTCTACCCGCCCCGGCAACGGACCCGACGGACATGCCCGCACCGGCACGGAACCCCGGCGGCGCGCTCCGCGCCCCGGGACCGCCCCCGGTGCCTCGCTGCCTGCCCCGGGACCGAACCCCGGTGCCTCCCAGCCCGCCCCGAGACCGGCCCCCGGTGCCTCGCTGCCCGCCTCGGGACCGGACACCGGTACCGCGCTGCCTGCCCCAGGACCGGCCCCCGGAGCTTCCCAGCCCGCCCCGGGTGCCTTGTGCCCGCCTCGGGACTTGCCCCCGGTGCCTTGTTCCCGACCCGGGACCGAACCCCGCCGGTACCGCGCTCCCCGCGCCGGCACCGCCCCCGGTGCCTCTCTGCACGCCCCGGTTCTGGACCCCGGTGCCGCGCTACCCGCCCCGGCAACGGACCCGACGGACATGCCCGCACTGGCACGGAACCCCGGTGGCGCGCTCCGCGCCCCGGGACCGCCCCCGGTACCTCGCTGCCCGCCCCGGAACGGGGCCCCGGTGCCTCCCAGCCCTCCCCGGGACCGGCCCCCGGTGCCTCGCTGCCCTCCCCGGGACCGGCCCCCGGTGCCTCCCAGCACGCCCCGGGACCGCCCCCGGTGCCTCCCAGCCCGCCCCGGGACCGTCCCCCGGTGCCTCGCTGCCCGCCGCGGGACCGAAACCCGGTACCGCTCTACCCGGCGCAGGACCAGCCCCCGGTGCCGCGCTGCCCGCTCCGGGACCGGCCCCCGGTGCCTTGTTCCCGACCCGGGACCGAACCCCGAGAACGCGCTCCCCGCGCCTGGAACGCCCCCGGTGCCTGGCTACCCACCTAGGGACCGGCCCCCGGTGCCTCTCTGCACGCCCCGGTTCTGGACCCCGGTGCCGCACTACCCGCCCCGGCAACGGACCCGACGGACATGCCCGCACTGGCAAGGAACGCCGGTGGCGCGCTCGGCGCCCCGGGACCGCCGCCGGTGCCTCCCAGCCCGCCCCGGAACCAGCCCCCGGTGCCTCCCAGCCCGCCCCGTCACCGACCGACGGTATCGCGCTGCCCGCCCCGGGATCGAAGCCTGACGGCGCTGCCTATCCCGGGACCTAACCCCGGTGCCTCGCTGCCCGTCCCGAAACTGGGCCCCGGTTCCTCGCTGCTCGCCCCGGCACCGCCCCCGGTGCCTCCCAGCCCGCCCCGGGATCGCCGCCGGTGCCTCGCTGCCCGTCCCGGGACCGAACCCCGGTGCCTCCCAGCCCGCGCCGGGACCGCCCCCAGTGCCTTGTTGCCGGCCTCGGGACCGGACACCGGTACCGCGCTGCCTGCCCCAGGACCGGCCCCCGGAGCTTCCCAGCCCGCCCCGGGACCGCCCCCGGTGCCTTGTGCCCGTCCCGGGACAGAACCCCGGTGTCTCGCTGCCCGCCTCGGAACGGGGCCGCGGTGCCTCGCTGCCCGCCTCGGGACTTGCCCCCGGTGCCTTGTTCCCGACCCGGGACCGAACCCCGCCGGTACCGCGCTCCCCGCGCCGGCACCGCCCCCGGTGCCTCTCTGCACGCCCCGGTTCTGGACCCCGGTGCCGCGCTACCTGCCCCGGCAACGGACCCGACGGACATGCCCGCACTGGCACGGAACCCCGGTGGCGCGCTCCGCGCCCCGGGACCGCCCCCGGTACCTCGCTGCCCGCCCCGGAACGGGGCCCCGGTGCCTCCCAGCCCGCCCCGTGACCGACCGACGGTATCGCGCTGCCCGCCCCGGGATCGAAGCCCGACGGCGCTGCCTGTCCCGGGACCTAACCCCGGTGGCTCGCTGCCCGCCCCGGAACCGGCCCCCGGTGCCTCGCTGCCCGCCCCGGGACTGTTATAGACTATCTTGCCAAAATGATGCAAGTTAGGACAAATTAAATTTCAATTATTTATTTTAGCAAGCGGCAATAAGCAAAACAGCGCTGGGCGGCCGGGGAATCCCTGCTCCACCAACGGCACGCACGCACTTCCCGAGGGTCCGTCTTTTTTATATCCTCCGCCTTCCGGTATCGGGTCTCTCTGAGAGGTGTACCCTGCGTCTGCGGACTTTGCAGCTAGGGGGTCGCTCCATCCGGGTCTTCCCACGTCACCAACTCCTCGTATTTCCTGCTTTCCTGAGAGTGGCTCACAAAGCTTTTGTTTATATCCTACAGAATATAGACACTACCCCCTTTTTTTTCTTCTTCTTCTCCCCTTTGTCTTTCTCCCCTTTGTTCTTCTTCCCTTTCTCCCTATTTTTAATCTTTTGCCTAGTAGGAGTCCTTGCTTCAGCATTTCAACTTAGATAAGCACTTGCAGTCAGTCGTTACACAGTGTAATAGTTATGATTAAGCTTAGGCCTACATAGTTTATGGAATAACATGTCACGAGCTCCCAGTATCTTTAATGGAATTTGATGAATAAACAGTTTACTGTCTATCACAGGGACCGGACACCGGTACCGCGCTGCCTGCCCCAGGACCGGCCCCCGGTGCTTCCCAGCCCGCCCTGGGACCGCCCCGGGTGCCTTGTGCCCGCCTCGGGACTTGCCCCCGGTGCCTTGTTCCCGACCCGGGACCGAACCCCGCCGGTACCGCGCTCCCCGCCCCGGGACCGCCGCCGGTGCCTCCCAGCCCGCCCCGTCACCGACCGACGGTATCGCGCTGCCCGCCCCGGGATCGAAGCCCGACGGCGCTGCCTATCCCGGGACCTAACCCCGGTGCCTCGCTGCCCGCCTCGGGACCGGACACCGGTACCGTGCTGCCTGCCCCAGGACCGGCCCCCGGTGCTTCCCAGCCCGCCCCGGGACCGCGCCCGGTGCCTTGTGCTCGCTCCGGGAATTGCTCCCGGTGCCTTGTTCCCGACCCGGGACCGAACCCCGCCGGTACCGCGCTCCCCGCGCCGGCACCGCCCCCGGTGCCTCTCTGCACGCCCCGGTTCTGGACCCCGGTGCCGCGCTACCCGCCCCGGCAACGGACCCGACGGACATGCCCGCACCGGCACAGAACCCCGGCGGCGCGCTCCGCGCCCCGGGACCGCCCCCGCTGCCTCGCTGCCTGCCCCGGGACCGAACCCCGGTGCCTCCCAGCCCGCCCCGAGACCGGCCCCCGGTGCCTCGCTGCCCGCCTCGGGACCGGACACCGGTGCCTCGCTGCCTGCCCCAGGACCGGCCCCCGGTGCTCCCCAGCCCGCCCCGGGTGCCTTGTGCCCGCCTCGGGACTTGCCCCCGGTGCCTTGTTCCCGACCCGGGACCGAACCCCGCCGGTACCGCGCTCCCCGCTCCGGCACCGCCCCCGGTGCCTCTCTGCACGCCCCGGTTCTGGACCCCGGTGCCGCGCTACCCGCCCCGGCAACGGACCCGACGGACATGCCCGCACTGGCACGGAACCCCGGCGGCGCGCTCTGCGCCTCGGGACCGCGGCCGGTGCCTCCCAGCCCGCCCCGGAACCAGCCCCCGGTGCCTCCCAGCCCGCCCCGTGACCGACCGACGGTATCGCGCTGCCCGCCCCGGGATCGAAGCCCGACGGCGCTGCCTATCCCGGGACCGTCCCCCGGTGCCTCGCTGCCCGCCTCGGGACTGGACACCGGTACCGCGCTGCCTGCCCCAGGACAGGCCCCCGGTTCTTCCCAGCCCGCCCCGAGACCGCCCCCGGTGCCTTGTGCCTGTCGCGGATGAAAGTATTGACACGGTAATATTTAGTAAGAAATCTAGGTTTATTAATAGCTAACAGCAATTTATTATTATAAAATAATTCAGAAATACTAAAAGAAAGAAAAGCGACTTATTCAGATTCTAAAATGACAAGATTCACACTAACTTACTTAACGGTACCTATATATATATATACACATGCATGCACATAACAAAATGGACAAACATACAGAAACAAAGGTGTTTGGATTCAGTAGAATGAACACACAACGGACATACACAGAAACAAGGGTACGTACCCCCCCACACACACACAGAGTAAAGAGAAGCTAGCTCAAAGAAAATTTCCCTCGAGTTTAGAGCAAATACTCACAATGCCTTGGCATTCCTCAACGGGCGATAATCGAGACTCAAGCGGGGGGCTTCGCCCTGGCCTTCCGTCTGGAGCAGACGACACCTGAAGGGTTTGGTACCTGAGAGGCGTCCCAGCTCAGGGGAGGTGCTGGTCACAGGCCCGCTGCGATCCAGGAGAGCTCAAAGGGTCTCCCTGGTGGTCGCCATTTATAGGGTCCAAGATAATTGACTTTTGTCAAATACCTTCTGGTGCCTTCCAGCAGTTACAAAAGAATTTGATTAATGTGCGACTCTGTTATTGTTCCCATTTGACCACATCCCAGGCACAGGTGTGCCAGGCCCTTAGGAGTTAATGGGCCATTTTAACCATTTCCGAGCAATCGGGAGGGGCAGGAGCCAGGCTCGTTAACGTTGTCAGTCCTTATCTCCACAGATTGGTGTATAGCTCGGGGATGTGGGTGGAATCACACCTAGCACCAAGCAGCCCAACAAAGAGGGGCGGGGGGGGGGGGGGGGGGGGGGTAAGAATTGCACCACCACACCAGTCCCTCTGTTAGGATTTGATCCTGACTCTGGAAAAGCTGGGAAGGTTTTTCTCTTTAACAGTGTGCACGTACTTGAATAACAAGTTATTCCTTTGCATGTCTCTATTTTTAATTGACACTTAGATGATTGAGGGTTTACATTTTAAATACCACACATAAAGAGGCAAAGCCTATTTTTTCCCCTAAAGGGTAAAAGGGATTGGTAACTATAAAGAGCTTTTTAAGAAGTGTAATATTTGTCCTTCTTAGCCTGGCTTCATGGACTCAGTTCCACTTTTATTTTTACTGGGACAACTGGAAGCTGTAACACTGCAACGTCACCACAAATACATGAAAGTGAGGAAAACAAGATATAAACGCCAAAGCCCATAAAGTGTTTGTTGGCCTGTGGGGGGGGAGTGATATTTTTGATGCTCAATATTTGTACAGCTGCCTGCTTAGCAGTGAGAATGTGTAGCAAGCATGACACCAGTCAAACAGAAGAGCACTAACATATTCGTAATGCTGACATTTAATGCTCCTGTATTTCTAACCGCTCCTTTCACAGGAATGTAGGATCCTGAAGAATTTTTCCTCCTTGAGGGCCATCATTGCAGCACTGCAGTCCAGCTCCATCTATCGGCTAAAGAAGACCTGGGTGTGTGTTTCAAAGTAAGCATCCCCCTCTGCTCCCGTGGCTAGCCCCAAACAAAGACAAAGAGCTCAGTGCTCTTTCTTTTCATCTTGTTCTTCTCAGTCTTCCTATTCTGCTCCTTCATGGACAAGTGCTCTCTTAGAAGATAACTCTCATTCCTGTGAGGCTCACACCCCTTTTTTGGGTCTGACTGCTGTGAGCTCCTCTTTCATATTGATTGGATAACCTGCCCTCAGGGGTACTGGGTCTCTTCTGTCCTTTATAGCGTATTGGATCTTTCAGAACCTATTTTGAAGAACTATGGGACTAGCTACTCACCCAGCACAAGCACACGGTTCTTGGAAGGTCAGCAAAAGGGCACCATGATACTTGCCAGTTGTCTACTCTACCGTGAAGTTGGAGGAGGTCCAGGCTGCTACAAACCCTCACTAATCCTCTCTTGGTCCTGACATTTCCTTAAAATATATCCCCAAACTACAAAACCCAAGCCTGTATTGAAGATGATATTTCTTACAGGGGAATACCTTTTTGTGCAACTGGTATATTTACCGCATGCCAAACAGACACCAGAAATCTCTGTAGGAAAGATGGTGTTCTACTCATTCAGTTTGTGAAGAATAGATTCTTTCCTTTGTCTTTGATAAACAAAGAGAAACGTCACTCTGCCACACAGTATACTTCTGCATTTCCACTAGGAGAAGTGGGTCTTTCCTTCTGCTGCCCCATGTTCCTGTTCCTGATCAGGATGTTGCCATCTTGTGTTTATAGTGTTGGGTAATAGAAAGGGGCTCATACACTTAAAGGCTTCTAGCTTTCCAGAGTGCGTGGCACAGGGCAAAAACGTACTACTTAGGATACCTCTCACGGCTCTTTTTCTGTTTCTTTGTATCCATTTACCCGCTTTCTTACAATAATCTGATACCCCTCAGTGTGACTGAAAACCCTGCCCAGGATCTGCGTACCTGTGGCATTCCTTGTGATGCTGTCAAATAAGGCTGGTGTTACTGGGGAGCACCAGAAGATCCCAGGAAAGTTCCTAGTTGATGTGCAGCATCTCACTGGATGCGTTTTGGTGGTGGTATCTTTTATATGCCCAACTGTTAATGATTCATGAGGAAAAAAAACAGTGATCTGAATTAGAGTGCTTACTGGTAACCTAAATGATTTAATCTTTTCCTGTACAGGAACATGATGCTGATGTTTGAAGAGCTGTCTGATATCTTCTCAAACCTTGTCAATTATTTGACAAGCAGGGGGCTGCAAATGAAGGTGAGAGTTAGCTTGAGTTGCAAGGCTTGTGTTCTCAATCAAAGCTGAGGTTAGCCCTTTTTCTAATGAGCTGTCAAAGCTCGTCTCTCCCTGAGCTACTGTATGCACTGCTTCAGGGAAGAGAGGTCTGTAAAACCTGTGCTTTTCTGCTGGGATGAGAGGTGATTCTCTTGCTCCTGAAAGCACCTACGCTCGTGTTAGCCTGCTGAGCTTGGATACCCACATACAGCAGGGTGCAGCAGCACAGTTTCTGTGTGGACTTGTTCACAGGACACCAGGTCAGGGGCCTTGGAGCCCCCACTGCTGTAGTTAGACATCTCTTGGGCAGGGTGATGTCTAGCTCAAGAATAGCTGTGATCGTACCTGTGGTAGTGGGATTTTACTGAGATGAGTTACAAGTTAGCCCTTTGGCTTTACACTAGTCTGTACAGAGGGATGAACTGCTAGCTCATGCGCCCTCTGAGCAGACCGGGAAAGGCTCTGGTTTGCACTGGTGAGTGCTGAGCAGCTCCAAATGAGATTCTCAAGTGGGCTGCACCGCTGTAGTGCTTTTGACTTCACTGGAACAATGCCACTCGGCTTCAGCTGAGGAATTAAACCAAGATGTTTATCCGACTATCCCGTACCTTTCTTGGAACTAGAAAACAGGGCTGGGAATTTTGAAGGAACAGGCTTCCTGCTCTGTGTGTGGCCAGATGGACAACAAAGCAGTCTCTGTCTGAAACAGTTTGACTTGTGCACTCGCCTGGGCGAACCCCAACAAGCGCAGGATCTTGACAGGGGTGAGGAAGAATAGCAGGGAAAGGTTATATTCTGTAGAAACTATGGAATGTTTGTGGCAGTTTTTTCTGTCTGCATAAAAATGTTTCTATAAACTGCCTGACCAGTTTATTTTTTGGCAGTTCTATCCAGTCAGTCTGGCATTTGTACCTTACCCCCTTGCCTTGGTATTTGACACAGTGTTTTGCTCAGGAATGATGGGTGAACACATTCAAACCTGTCAATCTGTTTAGTTTATCATCCATTTATCAACATCTGTAGCTAAATTTTAAAGCAGGTGAGACAATAATAAGCATAGAGGGAAAATGTGTGTTCACAATAGCTTATTAAACTAAATATTAAAAAGACAAAATAACAACTCAATCTGAGCCCAGACCTTCTGGCTCCCAGCAAATCACCCTCTCCAGCTGCCGTAAGTAGATTTGCAAAACATTTTGAAAGCAGTGAGAGGAGAAAAATTCCACAGAATAGCTAGAACCTCTCTCCTACTTCTTTTGGACTGTTTTGTAACAACTGGAGGATTAATGTCCACTGAATCCCTAAAGTCTTTGTTTTCTTTCACTATAAATAGTGTCTCTAGGGAAGCCGTGTTTGACCTTGCCTATCCATCCTACAAATTTAAGTGTAAAGCAGACAAAATGCCGTATGAAACAGGTTGGTTGGCACGGAGAGGGAGCACTGTGTTTTCTCCCCCCCGAACAATGGCTCTGCTGCAAGCTGCTGTTTTAGCTCCTGTGTCTGCCCGCCGGCTGCTGTTAGAGGATCTCCAGTTTATCTTTCAGTATCTTGAAGACATTGAGACAACACTCATTTTTCATTTGCTCCTGTTTTCCAGCCGAGGAAGGAAATACAATTTGAGTTTGATCTGTTCCTTAACTGTGACTGAGAGAAGTAAATGTTGTGATGAAAGGATCTTTACAAGTGCAGGCTGTTGTTTTGTGCCTCTTAAAAAGACTAATAATGATTCATGCCCCATCTGTCCAACCACTGGAGAAAATAACAGTAACTCCCAGCATCCCGTATGGATCCAGGGAAATAAATGCTACAGATCTATTGTGAAATAGCTCATCCATTCACAGGAAAGCTCGAATTGTGGAGATGAAAACCTATTCCTTTCATTTCCTCCGTGTTTTTGGATTAGTCAGTAAGCCACAGAGGGTAGTTGCTGGATCTCTTTGCGGCATAAGAAAAACAACAAAGCATTACATAAGATAGAGATGTTTGCTTGTACCAGTCCTGATTAGGAAGTTAAACAGAAATCCTGAGGTCAAGAGTGTCAGGATAGAGTTCAGAGAAGCATCTGGCCACCTGAAGGTTCATCTAAGCTTCTCTGATTTAAACTCTCAGGAGATTTTCAACAGCGCTTAGCTTTGACCAGAGTAGAGCCACTTTGCTGAAAAACTGCCTTATAGTAATTTTGTGGGATTTTGTCCACAATTCCCAGTCAGTGTACAAGTCCCAGAAGTTTAGCACATGTATGTACACGTGCATGTACCTATACAGCAAATATTTTTGCTTGCCCCATTAAATGTATTTGCAATTATTTTACACAAACATAGTTGCCAGCTTATCACTTAGATCCTTTGTTAATTGCCTTTAATTCTCTTTTAACTCACAGGAAGGAACATCCAAATTTGCCAACCTGGACAGCAGTGTGAAAGAAAATCAGAAAAGGACACAGAGGCGGCTGCAACTTCAAAAAGATATGGTGCGTTTGGGGTCCTTTTCCTCCCTGTTTTGAACTGATAACATGATTAACCCTAACTGGTGAATTATATAAGGAGCAAAAACTGGAAAGGTATTTAACAAAGAGAGCGTGCAGTAGGTAAAACTCTTGAGTGTGCCTCTGTCAAGAAAAACAATCACGTCAATGCTATTGATTAGCTGATGCAAAGCAAGTGAAGTGAAAGGTTTAGACTGAACAGGCAGTCGGAATGTTTGTTCCTGTAAATATATGTCCAAAGCTGTATTTCACTTATGCTGTGGATCACAGTAAGCAGGTAATACCCTGCGTGTGTGTATATAAAGTGCATATATATGTAGATGATCCCCCCCACACATACATCTGTATATAAAGACAGTTCCAAAGCTGGATTCGTGCTGCACCCCGCTCAAGCTGTATGGCCTACGCTGAGCTGCCACGCTGTAACAGCGATAGTTTTTAGTGCAACCCAGCTGGCCTTCTACTCCAGTAACACCCGTCTGTGTACTGAAAGGCCAGAGGAAACAGATATGCAAAGCATCAGCATAGCCAGTGTGTTCAGAGATCTGATGCTGGGAACGCTCAGAGATTTCAGGATTGGGTGGTTGTACGCAGGGGCCACGTTATGTTCCCTGGCACCAATCTTCCCCTGTCCCCTGCAAGGGGATAACTGGGTGGACAGGTTTGCTGCTCCCGCTTGCGTTTGCTTCCCATCCCAACCAGCTGTTGGGGGTGGACACTGAGACAAGGGTTTGGCCTCAGTTTCAAGTCTTCCAGAAATGTACTAAATCTGTCATATAGAAGAGTGATAAATGATTGATGAATATAAACTTGTGTTCTTCATTTTCAACTGTCTTGATTCTGTCCTGCAAGAAAGAATTCCATTAACTACTCCTGCTACCCTTTAGAGAGAAATACAGGCAAACTTTTTCATGTAGTAAAATACATAATGTAAATACTGGAATTCTTGTGATAAAGAAAATTATCTCTGGCAGAGCAGAAATCTCATTTACTTTTAAGCAAGCTCATGAAGCTTCTGACATACCAGCTTGAAAATTGCACAGACTTTTACAGAGATTGCTTTGTAAAATGTGTCCGGTTTCCAGTCTGCTGGTGCAAATGCCTTTTGTCTCAAAGGTGGCAAAGATTTAAAAGGACAGGGGGAGAGAAATCTGGGATAGGGAGGCAAAAGTGCTGAATATGATTTTTTGTCTATTTGTTTGACTGGAAAAAGTATGGAGCCTTTTGGATGGTAGAAACAAGCGTTTCCTTCACAAGTGTAGAAACAGCCTGAATTCTACAACTTCTAGCAGCCTAGAAAGTTTAAGATTTGAATAATTAGTATTAAAATGAAAGGAATGGCTGACGAAGATGGTCACTTCTTAGAGGAGAACAAGTGTGACTTGATTTGACTTGACTGTCACATGACATAACACCATTAAGTAAAAATCCACTGGAATGAGGCAGAGCGAGAAACTGCTTACACAGGCTAGCCGGGACCATTCCCCGGCTGCTCCTCTTGTAGCAGAGATCGTCCCTGCTGCTCAATGCTTCTTCCACAAGCGGGGTTTCCTGGTGACCCACTGTTAGAAACCAGGGTGTGGTGGCAGTATTGTAATATAAAACCACTTGGCAATATCTGTGAGAGCATCCCACTCTCATTAGAATTTGATTTGAATTCTAGATTAGATACTGAGAGGATGCAATGAAAGAAAACATAAGACCACTGTTTGGTTAAGCAGACTGCTTTTATTTCATTTTCCTATACAGGTGTATTCTAGCATTCTAATTATTACCATTTCTCAGTCATTTAATCCAACGCTGCTCTGATCATTTGCAGGGAGTAATGCAAGGCAGGTACCTTATCTTGGTACCTTTCTCACTGATCTCATGATGCTTGACACAGCACTTCAGGACTATATCGAGGTAATTTGAGGCAATTTTTTGAATCCTAAATATCCTCCCTGCCTTCCCGGCACTGAGTGTGTCTGTTCCTGTGTCTTCTACCGGGTTCTTCTGCAGTTCTTAAAAATGGAGGAATCTGTTTTCAAAAAAAAAGAAGCGATATGCAGTTTTATCAGCAACAAGAATCTTGTGTGAATTCAAGTGCTGTTATCTGAAGGGACAAGCTTAGCATTGTGTTTTGTCTTGTTTTCTTAGGTTAGAAAATGTGAAGAAAGTAGTCTTTCCATTATTCTGTTTTATTTTTCTGAAAACAACATATTAGGCATGAAGATTTATGTGAATAATTGGTCAAATACACAGAATCACCAATTCAGCACTTCAGACTGATCACTGAAGTGCTTCCGTATTGACTCAGGTGTGTCTGAGCCCTAAGGTGATTGAAGACTTGTTTTTTTTTCATTTGTCTTTAGCTGAACAAGCAGGGGGAAGCAATTTACCATAGGAAGGGGAAAAGGACTGCGAGAGAGTCTGGTTGTTTAACAGAGACTGAGGATGGGGCCAATTTTCAAAGGTGTTTGAAACCATTAATAGAGAGACTGCAGCCTTCATTGTGCTGGTGTTGGTATTTATGATAAGAATGGGCAAATACAGGTCTCTCTGGGCTGGCAATGGTTGCTGGGGTCTTTAGCGGTGGTTTGTTTTGCAGAACTGCACTGAAGCAGGCCTGCGTAAGGTTGCTATACATCCATTTTCTTTTTGGCAGTTTCCCTCCTGTCCATGCTTTGTGTTCACTTGGTGTTTCTGAGACTCACTGGGAACACTGCTAAACTCACAGCACAGGCAAGAACCAAGTTTGTTTCTTGCATGCAAAATCCCACTAGCACTGTTCAGACCTGATCTCAACACAGCTTTTATGAGCATTCTTGTATTGGGCTTTTTTCCTTGGGCAGATTGCCATATAGGCTGTGAGGACAGATGTCCCTTGGAGACTCAGATATATGAGTGCTGGGGTTTATACCAGATCTGGAAACAGGTATTTTTAGAAGGTCCTTGCTCAGGGCAGGTCTGCGCTTTACATTAGCCTTGCTACTTCATCCTGTTCGTGATTAAGTTCAACTAAGCATGTGTTCCTCTATTCTGATCCCTTCTCTTTCCTTCCAACAGGGTGGCCTGATCAATTTTGAGAAGAGACAAAGGGTAAGTTGAATGTTCTGTGATTTTTAGTTTACTGATACCCTCTTCTAGAGCGTTCTCTTGGCAAGGCCATTTGTCATTGCTCGGGCGTATATAACAGCTGTGAATTTTAATACAAGTTCATGAGGAAAGAACAGATCCCTGAAATGCTGTGAGCTTCTGCCAAACTGTGAACAAACTGCAGAACGAGAACCTACTTTTTAGATGTGTGCAATAGGGGAAGAGGAGCTGCAGGCCACTTACTTCCATGGGAATTACATCTGGGGCATGCACATTCCCTCCATTTGGTGTTCATGGGAACACGATACATGTGTATGACCTGTGTGTTGAAACAGAGCTGGTGGCATGAGACCTTTGCTTTCCAGAAGATAGAGTTCGTAAATATCTTCCTTCTGCTGTAGTAAACTATTTCTAGGTGAAAGGCTGCAGATGAGACAGAGAAATAAAAGCTATCAGTCTTCCCTTTCAGCCTGATCCTTGTTGGTCAGAGATAAGTAATGTTATGTAGGAGTAAAGGTTCTAGGGTTTCATCTGTCTGAATGAAGTCATGCCAAACCTCCCTTCTGGGGTCTGAAAGCAGACTTGGAGTTGGCTGGGATGGAGCCATTTCCTTCCCTTAACTTCTCCCAGCTCTACAAACCACCTCTTGAACTTACCTTGCATGTACAGCTGCAGGGCTCAGGATACTAATAATGGGATACAGGAGCTTCTGGTTGGTCATCAGTCCAGCTTCATACAAACCAGTGGCAAAGCTGCCCTCTGAACCATGCCGAGTACTCAGCTCCATTCCTGCATCCTGATTCTATACCCTGCTCTAACACGAGGGGGTATTAAGAATTATTGTGGCAAAGCGTGTGTGCAAGTGGAGTTAGAGAAGAGCTGCACATTCCAGTCACACGTATTATGGGTAGCGTTTTATGTTCCTCTGGTGCAAGTGCGAGTGCACAACGTGAAAAGCTGGGGAGAATCAGACTCTCTGCTTTCATCGCAGGCCCCCCTAATTATTACCCTCGCTTGCTGTCTGAGAACCACCTAAGCACAGAGCATGATTTTTCTCTCACAGCTGGTCTGGCCAGAGCAGGGGTCAGCAGGTAGGGTAATCTGAAGACTTTATGGCCCTTTGCTACCCTCCTTCCTAGAGGAACAACCAGCAGTGCTGCCATTCGGTGGGTTTGCACTGGCGTTGCACTTCAGTTAGTACTTGGGAAAAGCGCTGTGGTGAAGTATGATTCCTTGTGTTTGTCTTCTGATTTGTGCTTGTCTGAAAATGTTTACATTTCAATAAACATTTCAGATGCTGGGGGGGTGGGGGGGGGAAGACTTCATTGTTTGAAAAACTGGTTCTTGAAATAGTCACTCAACTGAAACTGAACTTCAGGTCAAATGAAGTCTGTCCTGGATCTGTTGTTGCATGTGTTTAGTATATGAATGAGTGAATTTGGCTTTATGTTGTTTTCTAATTAGAATTCCCGTTTGATTTTTTTTTTTTTTGGTAGGAATTTGAAGTAATTGCCCAAATTATGCTCTTGCAGTCTGCATGTAACAGCTACTGCCTGACACCAGACCCAAAATTCATCCAGTGGTTCAGGAGACAAGAGCATTTAACTGAGGAGGAGAGGTAGGTTCTCAGTCCAGCTGGCAAAGCAGGCTTTTCTTACCCCACACCCACCTGCAGGTGGGTTATGTCAGCCTTCAGCTGTCCTCTTACAGGAACTTACATGTACTGCTGCTCCAGGAGGGTGGAAATACCTCTGTCTTCTGCTGAACAGCTGTAGAAACCTTGCTGAACATTTAGCAGGGTTGTTTTGAGACTGGATTTTTTTTTTTTTTTTTTTTTTGAGATTGGAAATCAGGCTTCTGACTTTGAAATCTGATAGTCTGTTGTGTCTGGGCTGTCTGTATGCCCAGACACACGCTCAGAGGTCGATCCTAGGGGCTGTCAAGATGCAGGCACTGAGCGTTTGGCTGGTGGATGCGGGCAGCAGGTAGCCAAGGCAACACAGAGCTTGCTGAGCGCTCACCAGATAAACATCTCCCGGGTGTTTGGGGTGGGTTTTGCAGCCCTGCTGAGTTCTGTGCTATGGCACATGCTGCTAGACCAACCCAAGAGAATTTATTTACAGCATTTTAATATTTCCACTAGGTATCTGAATACCACTCTGCTGCACTAAGGGTGTAAGCATAGATACATACTGCATTGTACTGAGTCATAGTAAAAAAAAGTCAGCTTATCCAAGATTCACATGCTAAGTATTTTCTTGACTATTTTTTTTAAAGGAAATGATGAATGTCATCCAAAAAAGCACTGATTTAAAAAATTATTATGAAGAAGTGAAATATCCCCTTCATCAGGGTAAAATGTAGACAGAGCTATGTTCCTCTTTGTGGGGTTGTAACCTTCGGTGAAGTGGGAATAACTGAAGGTTTCTCAAATTTCTTGAATATTACTGCTTTGAGATACATAACTAATAGTATTGTCTGTAAAAATTAACCCAGTGCCCTCTGTTCTGCAGTTACAGCCTTTCATGTGACATCGAAGCAGCTGCTGACACCAGCACCACACCACCGAAATCTCGGAAAAGTGTGGTGAAGAGGCTGAGCCAGTGAGTAGGATGGGGCAAAGGCTACCTGCTGTGTTAATATGAACCTGAATAAATCAAATGTGAAGAATATGGTGGTGATTTGTGTTAAGAAAATATAATGACTTTAATGTATTTTGCAATGTATATATGTTAAGGGAGATTTGTCGTGGTTTTATGGTTAAAAGGGTTTGGAGGTTTTTTTTCTCAGTGACTGTTGTTATGCAAATGGAAAATTACTGGAGGGACCCCTGTCAGAAGCCCCCAGCAACACTGGATTGCGTGGGTGGAAAATGATTGAAGGGACCCTTGTCAGGAGCCTGAGCAACACCAGAAAGCCCGGGAAAGTTTGTGGGTCCCTGCTGTGCATGTGAAGCCCAGGATGGGGCTATAGAAGGGAGTGATGCAGCACCACCTGGTGTCCGTCGGTGCGGAGCAGAAACCCCCTGTGAGAGACGAGAAACCAGGCCTGTGAGAAACTAAGAAAAACAGCCTGAGAAAGCAAAAGTTGAGGCTGATCGAAGAAATGCCTCAAACACTCGCAAGACAAAACTATGAGTCACAGGGTGCATTCTGTGGAGGTCGAAGCTGATAAGGCTGCCCGAATAACACAAGATGGGACTGGAGGAGGGAGCCCTGTGAAGACAGGACGGCTCTGCTCTGGTGCACCTGGCCAAAACTTCAAGGGCCATCTGTCCGGTGAATGACCTTTGCTTCATTATCCACGAAATGCATATTAAAGTTAACACCCCTCAATATGCTAACGAGGGCTAACATGATCATGCTAATTACATCATCCCATGAAACACCTCACCCCTCCCCGTACATGAGATACGTAGGTATGGGGGTCGACCTAGGGGATGGACCCAAGGAAAGTGGGTATAAATCAAGAAGGGAAGGGGGGGGGGGGGGGGGGCGCCACGAGGAGAGAGAGTGCAGTGAAGCGAAGAAGACGGATGCCAGCGAAAAAGACGTATGTCTCCCGTGCCTCCCGGAACCCTCGTCGGCAGGAGCAGCGCAGAAACCCAGACCGGTGATCTGTATTTCCCCATTCCCTCTATCTCCCTCTTTTCCCTTTCCTATTAAGCAATGCAAGGCATATTATATTGCTTGCCACAACTTGCTATATACTTAGCCAACTATCGTGTGTTCAATTAGTACATTGTGAGTAGTTAATAAATGTTTAGACTTGGAGACTTGTTGTCCGCTCCATTGGGGATTTGCGAATCTGAGTCACTTGTCCCCCTCGTCTGAGCGGGACGTGACACCCCCCTGCCCCCCGGCGTACCGAGCTTGTTCTTATTGCAATCAATTTATAAAAGTTATTTTCAGCTCTGCCTCTGCATTTATAACAAGCTGAAAAACCTGGCTGGGGATCCAGACCACTGCATTACATTAAGGAGACACCATCAGCTAGAAATGCGTACTTCTGTCTGAAGCTGTCCCTTTCTGTTGTTGTAAGTAGTCATGAGGATTATTAATGATGAAAGAGATTAGAGACAAAAAAGCCTTCCTAAGGTGTCAGAAAAAGGAATAATTTTAGTGCTGGATTATAAATTCAATATCTACTGTGTAATAACTTCCCTGAATGCAGAGGCAAAACAGAGTAAATGAGGATAAAGTCTGGCCTATTATTAGTCTAATTTGCTACACACATGCAAAAATTCCTTGCAGGATTTTAATATGAAAATTAAGGTTAGCAAAAAGGCATTTGATAATAGAAACAATCTGCCCAACTGCCTTCAAGTTAGAGAAAGAAAATAATCATGGGGACATGGTTCAGTTTAGTTTAATACTGCAAAGATTCAAACAGGAGGTGGGTGGAGAACAGGGGCATGCAGCTAAGCAGACACAGGAAACAATAGACTAGCAGGAATTCATGGAAAGCTGCAGGGAATGAAAGCAGAGATCAAGGACAGAAGTAAAAATAAAGGTGAGAAATTTGAACCTGATACGAGAGGAGATATGAAGGGACTCCCGCATACCAGTGGCATGGTCAAGATGAGGGGGGGAAATGATGAATTTAACAGCACTATCAGCTCTCAACTGCCCTTTCCTGCTTCGTTCTTGTGCCTAGTTTCCTCAGAACAGCCAGTAGTCATTCACTTCACGTCAGCGCTACTGCAGGCTAGGGTCTGAAAGAAGAATGAATGGGTATTTTCAATCTAGAGTTTTGAGTCTGATATGCAAAAAAAAAAAAAAAAATCCAGGCAGCTGTTTGGAAAGTGTTTCAATTAGTCCATCTGAGTTCCATTTTGCTTAGTCCATCTGGCTCTGAGAACGTGAGCTTTGAAGATGACAGTGCCTGAACTCTCGGTGGCCTCTCATTTGTGTCTCCCTTGGCACGTGCCTAAGCTGTGCGTAAGAACTGTCGCTGCGGAGCACGGGCTTTATTCTCTTGTTTCTGACTGCGTTTCAGCGCTGCAGTATTGTAATTTACTGCATGGAGTTTGTTTGCGCTGTGCAGTCTTTGCCTAAAGAATTGTTTCATCTGCACTCTGAATGTATTTTGCAAATTAATACTGTAGAAAAGACTGGCATAATTCACCCCGGCAACAGTGAGTGACCCCTAAATTGTTTTAAATCATTAACTGCATGCTGACATAGCATCTAATTCACCTGGCTTCTTTATATGTTATACAAGTTTGTTTCCTTCGACACTCCTTTAAATTTACTTGACCTGCATTTAGAAATGAGTCTCGGAGAGGGAGAGCCTATAATTTACACTTTCTTCTGACCTTCCCGTTGTGTACATCACCATTCAGACTCTTAGAGAGAAACTGTTATCTGTGGCACCTTTATTGAGGGAAAGAATTTGCAGTGGGGATGAATTTGCCTTTTGCAGACCTTTGCCTGGTGTTTGGCCATGTGTTACCTTTCATGCACTCATGGCGGCTGAGCAGGTCTTGTGTCAGCGGGACCAGGGGGTGACAGCAGTGTGCAGGACGGCGTAAGGTGCAGCCAGCTGCCATGCCTCTAACTCGCCCCTCATCCCTTCGTTTGTAAACACATCAGGTTTACAATCAATCATTTCCTAGCAAGTGAGTCTGAAAATTCAACAGACTGAAGAGTCTCGTTTGTGGTACTTGGGCATTAGCTCTGATTTTGGCCTTGCAGCTGGTGGGTATGCTAGGTCAAGAAGGTATTGTGTTAGTGTGTAACAAACTCTCTTGACAAACCGTATAAACAACATAGAGGAAATGAAAACAATAGGCCACTCAAGATAGGAAAGCAAAACAATACATAAGAATTTTGAACCAAGTGACAGCTTTGCTCAGCCCAGCTCTGTTCTGCTTTCACTTACTGGATTTTATGCTTTCTTTTCTATACTAGACTGTTTCTAGGCTCTGAGATGATCGCCCATAACACACCCATCAAAGAGCAACCCAAATCTGCTCCATGTGGGAGCTCTGGTGACAGCACAGACTCGGCCAGTGTTTCAGCATGCGAGTTTAATCACTCAGAACCTGAAGACGCCTGCACCACTCCCGTAGGCACTCCAGATGCGTCTCAGAAAAAGGTACAGTCTGTGCATTATTGCCAGAATAAGTAGCCTGAGAGATACTATTGAGACTGCAGCCAGGGCCTAAACACTTGCCCAAGCCTGTTGGTCTTGATGAGAGCATCGCTTTTAGAGGAATGTAGACTCCAGAAATAAATGTGTAAAAATGAAAGCAACCCAGTCAGGATTTTGCACAATTCCTCTGTGTTGCTGAGATACAAGGCAGACTGAAGCCCTCCTTCCCTGAAACCAGATTTTCTTGTGGTGCGTGGTACTGGAAATGCACAAGGTTAATTTTTCTTTCAGTCCCTTGTTGTGCTTTTTGAGAGGGATGGGGCAGGCTAGCAGGCAGCATTTCTACCTGTGGGAAGTGGGGTGAGGAGCCTGAGCATCATGGTCACATGTGGCAGCGTGACATTAGCAGTGACATGGACAAGAGGATTTGTAAGCCCCCACAAACAAAACCAAATGAAACAGGAGATGGGATCAGCTGAAGAGGAGTAAGATCCACAGCTAGTCATTTCCTCCTCAAATATCTCAGGTTTGATGAATTATTCTGCTGTTAGCAGCCTGCTGTTGTGTCCATCATTCTCAGTCAGCTGTAGCTGGAAAAGGGAGTTTGACTTCAGCAGCCCTGTGCTCACCAAGGAAAGCCCAGCTGCAGCCAAGCTGCGCCTGCAATCTGGGGAAGGTCTTTTCTGGGTGGGAGAGCATGTGTGCATTAGGAACAGCCTAACCCTGCATGAGGATAGGAAGGCACTACAGAGAGACTTGGATAGATTGGATCGGTGGGCCAACGTCAACGGGGTGAGCTTCAACAAGGCCAAGTGACAGGTCCTGCACTTGGGCCACAACAACCCCCTGCATGGCTACAGGCTTGGGGAGGTGTGGCTGGAGCTGTCTGGAAGAGAAGGATCAGGGGGTTCTAATTGACAAACTGCTGAACATGAGCCAGCAGTGTGCCCAGGTGGCCAAGAAAGCCAACGGCATCCTGGCTTGTATTAGAAATAGTGTGACCAGCAGTAGGGAGGTGATAGTCCCCCTGTACTCTGCACTGGTGAGGCCACACCTGGAGTGTTGTGTCCAGTTTTGGGCACCTCAACACGAGAGAGATCTCGAGGTGCTGGAGCGAGTGCAGAGGAGGGCAGCGAAGCTGGTGAAGGACCTGGAGAACAGATCCTATGAGGAGAGATTGAAGGAGCTGGGACTGTTTAGCTTGACGAAGAGAAGGCTGAGGGGAGACCTCATCACTCTCTACAACTACCTGAAAGGACATTGTGGAGAGGTTGGTGCTGGTCTCTTCTCACAGGTGATTAGTGACAGAACAAGAGGGAATGGCTTTAAACTGCAACAGGGGAGGTTCAGACTGGACATTAGGAAAAAATTTTTCACAGAAAGAGTGGTCAGACAGTGGAATAGGCTGCCCAGGGAGGTGGTGGAGTCACCTTCCCCAGATGTGTTTAAGGGTCGTTTAGATGAGATGTTGGGGGATATGGTGTAGGGGAGAACTTGCAGAGTAGGGCTGATGGTTGGACTTGATGATCCCAAGGGTCTTTTCCAACCTGAATGATTCTGCGATTCTGTGAACCCCGGGGGAGGCAGGGCAGCTGCAGCTGACCCACTGATAGGCAGGTAATGTCACAGCTCACCAGCCCTGCGAGTTTCAGCTCCCGTGAGCTCCCTGCTGCCAAGACAAACACTGTGCCTTGGCTCAGTTTAATTCCAGCGGGGAAGTTGGGGTGCAGTGCTGCCGCACCTCCTCCTGCACGCCAGCTCACTCAGCAGGTGCAGCCAGCGTCCTACACAAAGGCACTGAACCAGCGTGCGAGGACGTTTTGTTTCGTGGTGAAGGCAGAGCTCTCCACCCCGCGCCCCGGCAGCTGGGGCACCCCACGACAAAAGGAGTGTGAGGCTGAAGCTGTGAGCCCTCGTGCTGAGAGCAGGTGGGCTGGCTGTGTGCTGTTATCAACCCAAGAGACAAGATTCACGGGCAGGAAACCAGCAGAACGGATCTGATGGGGGGTCCACGGGGACATCTTTCCTACAGACTCTTCCCTTTTGAAATAAATTCTGTTAACTGTATTGTTGAAGCCCTTTTCAGGGATGTTTTGATGAAGAGTGTCATACTGGGGTTTAGCTTGTGGATATTTTAAATTAAACGATACGAAATGTTCTTAAACCGAATGAAGCACGAGGTCCCAGACACTAGCATCCATAAATCGTTTGAACTGTTTAGCTTGAGCAGTTGTTATGGTGGTTTCGATACGCAAATTGGAGAGGGAAGATCCTCTCAGCAGAGTCTGAGCAAGGCAGATGGAGAGAGGCAAAGCCCCGAGCAGCAGGGGAAGGAAGGAGGCAGTTCCCACTGAGGAAAGAATATTCAAGGAGAAGCGGCAGGCAGGGAGGTGTGTGTGTAAAGGCTTATTCCTGGCTGGAGCAGGAGCGGCGGTGCTGGTGACACGCTCCGCTCTTCCCCAGTTGGTCCCAGTCCCCAGCTGGTTGCCCACAGCCTGACGCTGGCCGCTGGATCTGCTGCCACCTCCTGGCCTGCCCTCCCTGAGAGGCAAGAGCAAGCCACGGACCCTGCCCGGCACACTGAACTGGAAATAAGTTCATTAAAATGGTGAAATTAATCAAGTGATGTTCACTTTTTCTGCAGGCAAGGAATACCACTGCCAGCCTGCTGGACATAGTGCACATGACAGGTTTTTCATAGGCTTTCTGCTTTCTCAGGTCCTTCCCTGGGAATGACGCACGCAGACATACAAAATGTCCAGTTTATGACAGTGGTTTTGTTCCTTTCTGTTGCGCAGCTCTCTGAAGAACCCTCGTCCTTCTCTTCCTCCATTCAGCCCATGGACATACCTCCCTCGGAGATGTCATCTTCAATCTCATCCCCTCCCCTGCAGTCCTCCGATGACAAGTGCGCTTTTTTTAATTGTTTACCTGTAATCTGTATACAATAAGTAAACTTTTTTCCCACTAATATTTGCCTGGAGTGAATCTATTTTCTTCTCTTAAGAGTTTATTACTGCATGTCAGTTGTGGGGTATTTTATACCTCACACCACTTCCCTCACCGTCACTCTTTCCAACTTCATCACTTTTACTGTTTTAACTGTTCTCAGCTTCTTCCAGCTCCCACAACTCATCTCCCCTGCCACCCAGAGAACTTGAAACACCGTACTTTAGCTGTAACCCTTCAGCTACAACCTTCCTATACCTTTTTTTACTCTATACTTGTGCATTTTCTTTTTAATTCCTAAAAGTTTTTATGAGGACAGCTTCTGTGTTTCTTCAGCAGGGTGGCTGGAGGGGCTGTCCAAGTAAACCAGTCTCTCACCTACGTTACCCACGGAGGGGCAGCAGCTCACCACGAGCCATACATAGTCCATCACACATTGCAGGAGTGCAGTGAGCTTGTTGAGAGCTAAAGGGCAAAGCAAAAGCCATCCCGGTGCATTGGTCATGCACACCAACCTGCTATGGAATATTTTGTGCTGTTTTTTGAGCTTTCAGTTTAATGATTTCTGTTGTAACTAATTGGGTACTTTAGATTATACACAAATTTTACAACTTCATGAAATCATTCTCTTTTGGGCCACTGAATGATTTCTGCAGCAAGTTAATATTAAAAAAATAAATTGTTTTGAGTGTTTCCATCTCTTCCTCATTGTTGCCATCATGGCATTTTTATCTCCTGGCCTCACAACCATGAGCTTGTTGGGTTTTCGCCCCCCCCGAACACAATACAAATGTTTGGAGTTTACATCACAGCTGCTGCTTCTACCTGTTAGCACAGTCCCTCTTCCCCTCCGAGCATTCCTACAGACAACCTGCCATTTCACAAGTCCCTTCAGCGGTGGGGGAGACTCCTAAAACTGCCAGAAGTCACACTGTGAGTCCCAGAACTGTGGCAGTTGCCTTTGTCTCTAAAGCACTTCTCCTGTTACTATAGCAAAAGAAAGATTACCCTGAATTTAAGCTGTCTCTTGCTTTTGTTATTTCTTACTTAAGTTACCTCAGGAGACAAAACACAACAACACAAGCTTACTCAATTTCCTTCAGGATAAATACAACCTATTTGTGAACTAGGAATTTCATATTGCCATACTGAGAGGACAACAGCACTTTTCCTTTCTTAAACAAAAGCAAAGACAGACAGCTGTTAGGTTACAAGCAGTCTTATTGCAGATGACCAATTTTAGGGCCTGTCACCATAACCTTTCTTGGGAACAAGCTGTTTTTTCAGCTGGCTTGCTACTTACAGTTTGTAAAACCTGTTCCTAGCTTCCACTGCTCTGCCACCACGCTCACTGGGACAGGCACTGCTGGGTGTTTTTTACATCAGCTGGGGCCTCCTGGGGCTTAGCTCAAATGCTCCATAGCAGAGCAAAAACCCCACACCAAAAGGAGAGGAAAAAAAAAAAGGGGGGGAGAAGAAAAAAAGCGCCGCTGCAAACAGCCCTCTCAGTCGGAGCCAGAATGTTATAAATGCAGAGGCAGAGCCGAAAGTAACTTTTATAAATTGATTGCAATAAGAACAATCTCGGTACGCCGGGGGGCAGGGGGGTTTCTGCTCCGCACCGACGGACACCAGGTGGTGCTGCATCACTCCCTTCTATAGCCCCATCCTGGGCTTCACATGCACAGCAGGGACCCACAAACTTTCCTGGGCTTTCTGGTGTTGCTCGGGCTCCTGACAGGGGTCCTTCCAATCATTTTCCACCCGCGCAATCCGGTGTTGCTGGGGGCTTCTGACAGGGGTCCCTCCAGTAATTTTCCACTTGCATAGCAACAGTCACTGAGGAAAAAATACCCCCAAACCCTTTTAACCATAAAACCACGACAAATCTCCCTTAACATATATACATTGCAAAATACATTAAAGTCATTATATTTTCTTAACACAAATCACCACCATATTCTTCACACAGAAGGCTGGTTCGAGCTGGTGCTCCTACTTGTGCTCAGTTTTGAAGCCCCTTAGATAAGGGGGAGAAAAAAAAAAAAAGTACATGGAAAGTGGAAAAACATCAGAAAAACACAGAAGTGTTTCAACTGGCTCCTACTTTTCCAAAACACAGTTAATTCTGAGTAGAGCAAAGCCTGGGAAACACCTGCCAAGGAACTGAAAACCCAGACAGGGAAAAACAGCCCTTGTCATAGCAGGTAGAACCACTGGCCATCCACCACAGCTTGCGTATAGGAAAAGAACAATCAGCTAGATTGAGGCCATGTCTGCTCTGAAAGGGACACATTCATTTAATTAGTTACATTTTTATTCTCGTTTCCCCCCTCCCCTGAAATTGCCATCAAACCCCTTGTACCACTCGCTCGCAGAGTCAACAAGAAAAAACCCACCCAAAAACCCCAATGCTGTTGTCAAGATGTTTTTAATAAACTGCTGCTGCTCTACTTAGGGAAATCAAAGTTAAATAAAACAGCCTCCCCGAGCATCCAAACCATCTCCATGGACAGCACCGCTTCCTGAGCACAGAGTGTTAGCCACCTCTGGCTGCAGAGCTGCTTTCCCTGCAGTGCCAGCCTGTGGGACCACGCCTGTGGGACCTGCTGTGAGGCCAGGGTAGCCTGGTGGCTCCCATTTTTATCATTTGAATGAGCTACATTAAGGTTAAAGAAGGATGGGGATGCAAATCCCATTTTCTTTTTAAATCCATGCTGTGTTTCCTGCATGGCCACTAGAGCGATGCTCTCTGCCCTCCCCGGGGCAGAGCCCGAAGGGGCAGCTGCGAGGCTGTGCCACAGCCCACAGCCCCCCTGCACAGCTCTGGGGGCTGGGATGGCACACTCGCCCTTCCCTGACCAGCCCCCGGCACGAAGCGAGGGCTACTGTGAGGAGCACCAGGGTTGTGGTCAGCCACGATGTTCATGAGGAAACTGCTGCAGGAGGATCATGAAAGGTCAGAAGAGGGAGGGTTCGAAAAACCAGAGTGCTTGCTGACAGAGGTAAATCGCCCCCATGGTTGAGGGAAAGAGAAGCTGCTCCCGTGGACACAGAGATGGGTCTTTCACAGAACTAAAAGCACATGAGGGTGGAAGAGATACAGTGGTGATGTGGATGAACACAGCGGAGCCGTAACGAGCCTTTACGTGGAGAGGCAGCCACAATATTAGATCAGAGAAACGATACCAGGCCAAAGAGACTCACCCACCCAGCACTGGCTCATCCCTGCTGCTCTGTCAGACTCGGATGCACACGCACAGTGACGCCCGAGAATGTGCTGGATGCTCTCCAGTTCACCAAAGTCCTGCTTCTGAAGGCCACACCAAGCTTCTCACCAACATCTTTGGGATTGCCATCATGCTTCCAACAGGTCAGACTTGCCCCTGGTAAAGCGAGACCTGAGGAGGAAGCGAGAGGGCTTGTCAGAGAAGAACGACCCAGGCTGTGCGTGGTGGCCCGCGGCAGACCTGCTCTCCAGACTCACCCCATCACACGGGCACCTGCTCCAGCCTGGGCAGCAGAAGGAACACGGCTCCCAGGCAGTAGATGCAGAACAGGCACATTTATACAGCCAGTGAGTCCACGGCGGAGTGACACAGCTTGAGCTGGCCTTCCCCGGCCAGAGCTACTCCCACCCAATGAAGACTACACACTGCTCATCTGGCACCAAGTTCTATGTATTATCAGACCAGCTGACAGGTAATAACATGTCTTCTTTAGCAGAAAGCACATTGATCAGTAATTATTAAAAACAAACAAAAATTTAAAAACCAGCCACACATGCTCAACTGTACAGCAGCCAGCAGGTGAGTCTCTAGATTGCAAGTCCAGGAGGGCATCCTCCCTCTGCACCAGCAGCCTGCAGCCCGAGGTCTGCGCTGGCTAAACCTAAGCAGTGTAGTCCGTGGTCACCTGGCCTCTGAGAAACATTTGGTTTTTTTAAAAATAAACACCATACTCTGCTGACATGTTAGCCAACAGCAAGTACATCAGAACTCATCCAAAAAAAAGACAAGTTTGCTCCTCACATGAAAAAATATCAAGGCAAGTTGCCTTCCCGTCCTGCAACACGCAATTCTATCACGGCTGTTGAGAACATTAACACCTCTGTAGGCTGTTTTGGTTTTATATATTGTCAAGCAGTTCATAACCAAACTTCTGAGGTTCCTAGAAGTCCTACACTTGGTTTTTATGGCCTAATTAAACAGGCCTGCCAATAGATTGTCAGGCTTTATTTTCCTGAAGGAATAAACTGAGGCAGGGGGTGAAGCAGGACATGACACAAACTAACTCCGCCTGTGTTCCCTTCAGGCAGTGCAGGGACAAATACAACCAGCAACCTTCACTTTCTCTGCTAGCTTCCAAGATTTTAGACATGCCAAGACATCAGTTCTGGACTGGGAGGCCTGTTCAGATGGGATCTAGCAAGTTTTGAAATTTGCAGAGGGGAACCCAGCAGTAGTTTTCCATGGAAGTGTGAGGAGGGAGAAGATACTACAGAGGAGCACAGCTCCAGTGCACTGAACATTTTTGGAAACCATCTTGATTCTGACAGGGATCCCTTTGGAAAACGAAACCGAATAACCCACATGCTTGCCTGCAGTTTGTATCAGTGAACAGGGTCATAAAAGCCTACAAACCTACAAGGAATGACAGTTACACAGCAGCCCAGTCACAGCTATCCAGAAAGGTATTAACACTTGTACACCTCTATATATTAATCTTCACAAATACAGTGTTCTACACGAGGAACTGTGGAAAGACGTCATTCAAGGTTGTTTTTTTACAAAAGCTTGAGAGGGCTTTTGTTCAGATCTCTGTCTTTTTTCTGCCAGTCTGGAACACCTGGTCTTTTTCCTCCCTCATCTCCCAGCCAGTCCTAAGCGACTTGGTTAGTTGTCAGGTCCAACCACTGTGCTTTGCATTCGAAGCAGTGGGAAGGAGACCACATGAAGAGCTGCTCTACAACTTTCAAGGGTGAAAAGCTGAAGTGTGAGGCAGGTTCAGCTGTCAACAGAGTCCCAGGGGAAGCGGGCAGTCATAGCTCATCCCTGGAGGATGGCGCGTTGAGAGATGACTGGGAAGGCAGGGCATCCTTGTTCTGGGCATCGCTGTGGATCTTGCCCTGCTGCTGGGATTTCCAGGAGTGTGTTCTGTCCCAGTCCGTTGACACGGTCTCGTTGTCCCAGATTGTAGAGGTCTCTGTGTCACTGAGGTAGCCAGGCTGCCCTGTGTAGTCAGTGGGGTAAACAAGCAGGGGTTCTGCTGAAAAGGCTTTCAAGTCTCTTGACTCATAGTACTCCATGTACTTCGCTCTAAAGAGGAGAGAAAAATCATCAGTAACAGAGTGAATGTTCTTCAGTGCCACTGCTTGTAACTGTGAGATACAAGCCAATCCACTGAGCAAACAGGTCACAGGGAGCAGAGATAGTTGCTGGGGTGGAGTCTGACTCCCCGCAGCCAGAACCATGTGGCTTATGACCACACGCAACTTATACAGCCAAAGCCTCCGTTACCAGAGACAGCCAAATGTCTCAGAACCAGGCCACAGGCCCTGCACTGGGCAGGAACAATAACCGCTCTGCAGCAGGTCTGTCTCCTCCTTTGACCCGACTCAGGAGCTCTGCTGGAGACAACCAAAAAGCACAAGAAGTAGCCCTGTCCCCCACCAGCCAGGCTACAGAAGTGAGACACACCAACATGACTGGTCTTAAGATCATTCAGCAAGACCCAGCTCACATCAACCTGAGCAGCGAAGGCATCCTACTTACACAGGGTGCTTGTTGTACATGACTGGCAGAGATTCATCTACAGGCAGCATCTTGCTGAAGGGCTCAGCTCCGATGAGTTTCTGAGCCCCTTGGAAAGAGATTGCGTACCCCAGGGTCCAGTAAGAGCAATCAGCTTCCACCAGGTTCATCACATCGGGAACTGCTTTCTCAGGCTCCTGCACCTGCATCCTTTTCCAGCCAACGTAGCTTAAAGGGCGAAAAGAACAAGGAAATTGGAACCAAAGTGAATGTGCAGCAATTAGGACCACAAGACTGTTTGTGTTAACCAAGGAAGAGCAAAGGGTCATTCCAAGAAGTAATCCCTGACCAGGCTCACAGATTTCTTATCCTGCACCACTCCCAGACATCCAAGTCTTAACCCAGTGGGTGGTACAGCTGTGAAAGAGTTTGTAAGGGAGCTAAGATGACACAGTCCAAGCCTCAGGACTGAGCTGAGTCAGTTCCTCTGTCACAGCAGCATCTCCAGACACTGCTGAGATCAACCAGCTCTGCCCACACAGGGCAGTAATGGCACCCAGCAGGCATTTCAGCATCAGTCTGCCCCAGAAGGCAGAGCTGTCCTGATGGGAAGAGCCACCGAGAAGTCTCTGCCACCATCCCCTGCACCCCAGCATTCACCCACATCTCTGTCATGACACAGCAGATGCTGCTGACCTCCCTGCGTGCCCAGGGGCTCCCAGGCGGCCAAGGGCCTGTTACTTACATAAGCTCCCAGTCTAGCTGGGCTTGTTCAACATCATCCATCAGCTTCATGAGCTTCCTTTTAAACTGGTGTTCAAAGCGCACATCATCCTCAATAACAAGCGTCTTCTCCAGTTCTCTGTTCACCACCTGAAACAAGAGAGTTTGGAAGTGATTACAGTGGCACACGTGGGCCACTCCCTGCACCCTGAAATTATTGGGGTCATCCTGACCTGGCACTGCCTTCTAGACCATGCAGGTAGGGAGGCTGGAGAACCACTCCCAGGTTCACAGCTCAGCTGGGAGAGACATCACAGTTTTAGATGCTTATTCTGAGACACTTTAAAGATGGATAGTATGAGGATATACCAGTATACCAGGATATTAAGACAAGGTGCCAAACAAAAATGCATCATTTCAAACCGCAAAGATGGTGGAAGGAACATATATTTACTTTAGTCTCCTAGAAAGTGTTATTACCCTCATCTGAGGGTAAAGGCGGGGACAGTAGAGAAGAGCCAGTGAGAACAGGCCTGGGAATACCCTGTGGCTGAGCATCTGCAGCCTAGAAAAACCCACCATCTAGAACCCATGAGCTACCATCCAGCATGGCCACAGCAACCACCTCCTCAGGGAATATGCAGCAGCTTCTGCTGCCAAAGCTGCTGTTCAAAAAACCCTTTGTTGCAAGGAAGTGTTCCCAAAGCCTGGGAAGGAGGACAACCTAGGGTATCCAAAGTCTGGTCCTGAGGGCCTAGAGAACACACAGGCAAAGGAATCCTGCATGTAGGTTCCCATGTCGTCATCTGAGTGTTGGTGATTTAGAAGTCTCAAGGCCAAAAGCACAGCTGGGCTTCTCAGCAGTGAGCACCTCCATCTGGCTCTGGGCTCTCTGGATCAGTGCCCTGCCCTGCTGCAAGGAGGTGCTGCAGCTAACACCTCTGCGGGCAGGGACTGCCTCTACTTGGGTAACCACTGCCACTGCCCAGCCTTCATCTTGTACCAAGGCCTCTCCCCGCCCTCACCACACCTTACTTGAAATAATCCCTCCTGTTGATGTTGGGCTGTGTAACTCCAGCATCTCTGACCAGCACAGCCCAGATCCTCTCAAGTGTCACTCCCCAGGTGACCAGGCAGAGATGGAAGCTACAGCTTTTACCACCCAAACAAGATCTCTTAGCTCAGGTAACAGAGGACGGGAACTTGCTTCAGTCCAGATGCAGAACAAGAGAAAAAAAACAGAATTTTTTTTTTTAACACCATCTGTTCTTCAAAACCTGCATGCCTTTCTCCTAAGCAAACTTGTTCCAACCAGGATGCTTTGCAAAAAGTGTCATGAAAATATTCTGATAAAAATCACTCAGAGATGTTGGCAAGTAGAAAGCAGAGACGAGAAAGCTGAACACAGCTTTCAAGAAAACCCCTGTGAATGATCCCCTACAAACCAAGGAAAACAGTTCCATCCTACACTTCCAGAAAGCTGCGTTGTATTGGATGCTCTGCCCTAGGACTGGCTGTGCCCCGAGGCACCCACAAACTCCTCACCTCCTTCCAGATGTAATAGTGACTAAGGAAGCAGCCGATCTCTCCCCTGGTTAGTGGCCTGGAGAAGTACGGGTCCCAGTAACCCAGGAGCATATCGATGCTGAGAGCTTTGAGCTGACTCGTGTTCAGTGCTCTGAGAAAGAGAGAATATTTATCACCATTAAAAAAAAAAAAAAAGTAAATTCAAGTCACAGGTGCAACATGGGAAATGCTGCTGATGTTCAGAGAAGATGTATCTCGAGAAATTCTGCACTTGTCTCACTCAAAAACCAGAGAAAAATTAACTTCTTGATTTACATTTTTAAATCAAGCTGACAAATTATATCCTCAACTCTGTCAATGACTTCTTGTGGGACCATCAACTTGTCAGGTGCTTGGTTTAAATTATTTTTCTAAGATGTCTTGATGTGTACCCAAGTCTCAAAGACCACTAGATGGCATGTGGGTTCCTATCTCCCCGAGGCCTTCTTGCAACTCCCGGACCAAAAATTTCTGCCTTGATTTCTCATTATAAAAAGGTCTTAACACACCTTAGAGTAAGCTTGGAAAGGGCTGTGTCAGGGTTAACACTGTAGCACAACAGCTTTGTTGCACCAGGATGAAAAATCTTCCCAGAAAATAACTGCTTTCAAATACTTTCACTGCTGACTCCTTTTAACTGTGTGCAAGTGTTATAGTTCACAGAAATCGGTATGATTTTAACCTGATTTTCATCTTAGTCTGAACCACGCTGCCCTTGCTCTCTCATGGAGACTGACTAATTGAAAAAGAATAAAGAAACGGAGCAAAACTGCCCAAAACAGGCTGTTAGGTAAATAAAAGTGGTACTCGCTTCTCCCCTCAGCCCACCCTTCCCCACAGAAGGGAGGTCAGGGAATCCAAGCAGATGGTGTTAAGCAGAAACGCACAACACCCTCTTTGCAAACATCAGCAACCCCAGCCAAAACTCGCTTTCCATCCACAGCCTCCACTACCTTGACTGCAATCTCCTGCTCATAGAGAGTCCACAGCATCTGATCCTGCCTGTCTTTCCGATGCTTCAGATTGATCATGAAAATCTGGATAGAAGAGAAAGACATCAGCCTCCCGACTTGGGAGTGAAGAAGAAAAGGGAGTCCACTCTTCTCCAGCAGCCCCATTGGAAAAGCAGATCTTATGAAAATAGTGGATGTGTTTTCATTCCAGGTTGCTTAGAACTTGTCAAAAAATTGGGGTTGGTTTTGACTTGAAAGCTTAGAGGCTTGTTCTCTGTCCAACAACTACTTTTTATGGATGTTCACAGGGGAAACTTGCTCTTTGAGGATGAATAAAGGTGAGAGAAGACTAGTTACAGCCAAGTCTATAATTTCCCAAGATATAGGATGTTTGGATTTATATTAAACACGGAGTAACATGGTCATCTCCACCTCCAGTCCCAGAGGAACACTGACCCGCATGCTTCCCCACCATGCTGCCACTGCCTGTATTTAGGATTATCAGTGGGGCCACCATCCAAGTACAGGGACATGGTAAAGAGAGAATTTTCATAATTCAGGCACTGAAAATCCGCTGCTACCCCTGCCAGAGCAGAAAGCCTAGCAGGGAGCCAAGACCAGGAACAGAGATGTCTGGGCAGGGCTCCGTCCAAGCCTCGAGGAGACAGACCCTCTGGTGGAGGGCAGAGGGCTGAAGCCCCCATTTGCAGGTAAACTGCAGAGGGTCATGCATATTTTTCAGTCCCAGACAGACAAGTACAAGTGCAGCCTTGTAGCCTGTGGAGCAAAACCTCATCCCAGTACGAAGCAGATAAAATTCTAGGTCAGTACAAATGCAAAAATAATAAATTGGATAAATAAAGTGCAGCCACAAAGGACAACATGGAAAAAACCTACTCCAGCTGTGTCCTAAACACAGACACTCAAACCCACATAGCCAAATCAGGTTCAGGCTTTACGAGTCATATAAACAGATGTAGCAGAATACACCAAGAGATCAAAGGCTCCCCTGATCACCAGGACCCCGTCGCTCACGGTGCCACCCTGGCAGCTGCAGGCACAGGGGTTGCTGGCTCTGTGAATAACATGGACACTGGTTAATTAAAGCACAGCAGATCCCTCTCCAGCCTTCTCCCCTCAATGCTTGCTCTCTCCACAACGTGTGGCAGAGACGGGAAAGGAATTTCTGCAGGATCCTGGGGCACTAGCAGTGTCAGCAACCATCTTTCTAGTTCACTTAAGGCCGTAGCAGAAAAATGTGGTGACCAAGCAGGGCAGGGGGAGAGCTGCCACAATAAGGACACAGCACACATGATTTTCACCACCCCTGGACATACCTAGCTTGGGCTAGATCCCATCTGTGAGCTGGCTCCCCCAGCTGCTCTACGCTCTCCAGTGCGTCTCTCAGGTGAGAGAAATTGTTCCCTTCTGTCACTGGAAAGCAGGAGAGGTTTCCCAAAAGACCATTTTTTGTTGCAGACTGTCAAGCTGCTCTGCAGAGTCTGATGTAGAGGAAACAGCACAAGAACTGGGGAGTTAAATAACCTGTTTTTCAGCCTCACTTCTGTCATCTCCTCCTGGCTGGATTACAACATCCCTACCATCAAGGCAGGAAGCCCAAAGATTCGCTGGGCACTGCCCTTGCACACAAACCTGCACTTCTGAACAGGACTCTTGTAGCAGCTACTAAGTGCCCGCAGACCTGACTGGCCTCATTTCTCCACAGCAAATGCCAGAGGGAAAGAAAGCTCCTTGAGCCCTTTCCCTTCTGCTTCCCTGAGCCCGGCAGAAGCCCTCCCCACAAAAGGATGGCTATTTTCTCCTTGCAAAAAGTTTAAGTCCAAAAGATGAATGATTGGGAAAGAGCTAACTACATGAAAAGATAATATATTCCAAGGGAAACGGCTGGAAGCTCAGCTACAGGGAGAACCCAGGTCCTCGAAGTGATAAATAGGAAGACAAGACAAGACAAGGGCAGCAAAATAGGTTCCTTACTTCATCAAATCCCATCTTGTCAGGATTCTTCGGAGGAACAGAGACATACTGAGAGGGTTCAATGGGAGGACGATCGACTGAAAGAGAGGAAAGATCCCCAGCATCACCCTCATGTACAAGCTGCACTGATATATCTGCATGTGTTTTCATCATGGGGTCTAAAAAGCCCCAGAGAGCTGGGTTATGAAGTCAGTGCAGGAGTGGGTGTAGCAGAAAGCGTCCATGTTGCAAAGCAGAAGCCAGCAGCCATGTGCCAGACAAACCTCATGACAAAGACGAGGTTCTGCAGCATCCTTTCCACATTAAAGATGCATTTTGGCATTTAATATGGGGAGATCAAGGGGTTTTGTGAATGGGGTTGACCTGACTGTGAAGTCATTACAGCCCTGAGTAGAAAAGCGGTGGAAAATGGAAAACTGCGAGTCAAAACAGTAGGAGAGCAGTCAGATCAGGATGCAGATTCCCAAGGGGAAGACAGCTTGGCTGCTGGCAGGAGAGCTCCACAAACATGGACTTGGGGGGTCCCTCATGGCAGGGCACAGCAACTTACTCATAGCCTCAATTAGTGTGTGCACAAAGTTCTCGGTTTCTTCTTGTAGCGTCTGGTGCGATTTCAGGGGCATGGAAAGGAAACCATAGTGTTCACGGTTGCAGATGAACATCTGTATTCCTGGGGATCACAGAAAGACAGAAATTACAGTCAGGTCTTCTACCAGTGGATTTTGCTGCTCTTTTGCTGCAGAGCCACAACCAAACTTATGCCAGGACCTCAGTCCCAAGAAGTTCTGCTTCATAAGCTCCCTAACAGTGGGTATTTTTAACTGCAATCAGTTTTTTCCTAGGAGAGATGGGGGACCGCCCTCTTAGATCAGAGAAAAAGGTTCTTTTTCTGGCCTTTGCCTTCACGCTATGAAAACAGCAGAGGGCAGGACTGGCCTTTAGGAAAAACAGTGTCTGATACACACAGAAGGACTACTGGGAGTAACTGGGGAGTACTGCAGAAACCCTCATCCCCAAACCCCCTCCCTGCACTGCTTAGACCTGGCACCTCACCTGACAATCCCTTCACAGACCCAGAGCCAACAGCAGGACCAGGTTTTCACCCTCTGAGTAAGCCAGCCTCAAGCAATGCAACAGCTGGCACAGGAGCCAAAAGGGCTTCCAAAGGAAAAGCAGCAGCGATCCTGGGACATGGGGCCTCTCTCCCCACACAGACTCAGGGCTCAGCAACAGCCTCCAAACCGGGGCGGGGGGGGGGGGAAATGGGTCTCAAAGGTGGGGGAAACACACAGTTTTCAAAGCTTGGGGTGAAGGCAGCCTTAGAGAGGGTAAAACTCAAACCCAGCGTGGCTAGGGGTGATGGAAGCTTTTGTCTGAGCTTTGTGAGGCTTCTCTGTCAGACCACAATAAATATGGAATGACTCTTCCAGGGTGGAGGGGCCAAGTCTAATCCCTGGCTTCAACAGCACATGGTTGGTCAAATGTGGGCCCGAGCAGTTCAGCTCCCCTGGGATCACACGGGATGAAGCTGCAAGGCCCAAGACATCAGTATAGCTGCGGGGTCTGTTACTAGCCTAGCAAGGGATTCAGTCCGGGTTTTGTAGTCAAGCACCTTCCTGCTTCTGTTTGCTTTAGCTAGAAAATAAAGCCAATATATTTTCACCTGTGCTGGCAAAGGGCTTTGAGGAATATATATGATAACCATCTTGGAAGCGCCAAGTCTTCCACCTGACACGGTCCTTTCCTCTCCAGCATTAGTTTTTATAGTGCCCTGAAGATTAGGAAAATCCTAGAGAGACACCAGCAAGGAGAAAAGATGCTTTCAAAAAGAGGCAATAAGGTAACATCCTTCTAACTCAAAAGCTTTTGCAATTGCTTCTGCAGTTCTGCAACTGCTTGTTCAAGGAGCTGAATCTGAAGGTGCAAAACAAAGAGAAGAAAGATGCAAAGCCTCTCCCGGGACCAGATGCCTTTGCAAGGGAGAGACCCACCCACTGCTGAGATTGTTCACCAGGAATGTCCCAGCAGATCAGCAAAGTGCTGCTCCCTCTGCACTGACCAAAGGTTTGCTCACTCACTGTCAGCTATAATGGCAGCAGCAGCACTGGCCCTGGTGGCACATCAGGCACCATACTCAAAAGCTACATCCAGAGAAGCCAAGGGAAAGTATTTCCATTGTTTTTCATTGAGCTCTGGTAAGGCCCTTTATTAATTAACCAGTCTGAAAGCTGCTAGAACCCGTACAACTGGCCAAGCATATTTAAAATAAAAATAAAAATGAAAACCTGCCTTTTAAATTTTTTTTTTTATTATTTTTTTTTTTTTTTAAATGAAACAAGCACAACCACCCCTCCTCCCTCTAGGAAATAAACACTACCTGGTGTGTTGATGCTTTCATGTATTAGTCCCCCTAATCCTTGGTATTTTTAGCAGAGCAGAATTGTCTGCATTAATGACCTCGGTGTTTCTACCATTTTAAGTTCTGCAAGTAAGTTGCTGGCTACGCTGCTTGCCAACACACATTCAGCTGTCAGCTGCAATTTAGGTAAATGGCAGAACAAAAAATACTACCTGCTGACATTAATGGATTTGGCACTGATCTAATCAACTAATCTTATCTGGCTCACTGATCTCCGTTCTTATCTTCCACTGGCTTAAACACAGTTAATCTGCGTAGATTCATGCCAGTATTTCTGCTCCTTCTGGGATAAAAGCTACTTTAGAATAGTAAAGTTACCTCAAGTTGGGGAGGGGGACTTGCTCTCCAGTGCTGTTTTTGTAATAAAATGAACAATTGCTGCAAGGGACAGAAAAGCTATAGATATTTGTGTTATTACTAGCCTTTGTAAGGCAGTCACCAGGATACACAGCCATGCCCTAAACCGACAGCCATATCTAGGCAACTTAAATTTCCCTCCCAACCCTGTGACCAGACCTTCCTGCTGGCTGGCTCTAGGTCTTCAGAGCCTCAGGCTGAAAGGAAGTTCAGAGGATCTGGCTGGCTAGATGCTACCTTGTGAGTGCAGGGGGCTCTACAGAGTCCACCTTTGTCAATAAAACACCCACACTAACTTTTGTTCTGAGTCAGTACTCCCACCACAGGCCACGTCCTCTCAGCAGAATTGGGATGGTCTCTTTGGGGAATCACAAAACAGTTGCTTTGAGCAGTAGATTCACTGCTGAAAATCAATGGTTTGATCTGAGGTGTTAAGTACAGTACTTGGCCTCGACAAAAGCCAACATCATTTATGACTTCAACGAAGTAAGTGAAATTACTCCAAAGAGATTATTACCTCAAAGTCCATACATTTTTCACATTTCTGAACTTGGATGTCATCCTTTTACCCTGGGTGACAAAACTCAGCCCAGGACACAAGCCAACAGTCTGAGCAGGTAAATGGGCCAGACTGCTGATGCAAAGCCTTTCATGTCAGTCCTGGAAAAAGCTAAAGTGTTCTAGGATGGAAGGAAAAAATGATGGGTTTGAATCCCTGAAATATTCCTTAAGCATTTGGAGCTAATGCAATGCAGTTACCATGCTCATTGGATGCTGCATTTCTGGAAAAGCTGTCAGAGGGAACAAGTAGGGCAGGTAGATTTGAAGGAGCCCACTTTTCTACCCAGACTTAAACTTCAATTATCCTCTGGAGCCAACATACCGATGTCCTGACCCTGAAAGTCAGGGCCCCAAAGGTGCCCTGCAAGTGCACATCTCACCTCTGCCTCCCAAGGGCTCTAATTTCAGCTCTTGTTGCCTCTTCTCTATCACTCCTTTCTCTCATTTGATGCCCCCCATCCTGTCGTAGCTGAGTTTTAAAAAGCCTTGCTTAGTCTGCCAAGACACCACCATCTTTTTCAGTGCTGTCAAGAACTTCAAACCAGAAGCATCACTAAGAGGAAAGCTACCAACAGCTGGTGGCTGCTGTGCTGGTCTGGAAAGGGTGGGAAAGGCAGCCTTCTTAGCCCATTTCTTCTGCAGAAGTGACGGCCAACAACAACAACAAGCTATACTTCTTCACTTTCTCTCTGCTTGTCTGTCCCCCAAGAACAGCCCTTTCTTCCCACTTAACTTTGTTTCTTTTACAAACAGAAGACAGGTAACACCAACAGTACATCACTCTGAGGACCCACAAACAACTACTATTTCACCTCAGTAAGCCACCAAACCAGTCGTGAAACTCTCAACAGAAGTGCATTGCATTGGTGCTGCTGAGGTTTCAACAGTCCCTTTTTCCTTATAAAACCCCAAACATTCCCCTTTTCAACACAGCAGGGCAAAGAACAATACAGATGGCCATTACCACCGGGTCTGCCAGCCAGGACATTTGCTGGAGATGGAATACCCAGCAGATCCACTCTCCAAAAATAAACGTGACTAAACATCCTCACTGCAAGTACAAGCAGCAGCAGAAGCAGTATCATGCACTTCAGAGACAGTGATTTCCTCGAGACACCTGGAGCTCTCTGCAAACACCAACAGCCATTCCAGACAGAGGAAGAGGACACTGAGGTTGTGACCTGGCCTGAAAGGACCCCCTGTACTTCAGGTCTAACTGAAATCCTCCCACTGTCCGTTAGAAACTGATTCCAGCATCAGCTGGGGTGGTACGCATTTTCTCTTTGCTGTGCCCCAAGGATCTCGAGGCAGCTCAGTGCTTGACTGGTTCTCCCAAAGTACCGGTGATACAATGTCAAGTATGCAGAGATTTTACTGCTCACACACCAGCTCTAACCTGATCTTGCCTGCAAGAGATTTCCTCTCAGCACAGCCCACAGGCTCCACATCATTCCCCTGAAAATTGCACTGATTTGGCTTTCAACTAAAAGACAGAACAAATTCCCCCTACCTCTCAGACAATTCTTGCTGAGCTGCCTTGAAGCCTCATCAGCACTGTGAGTAAGCAACTTGGTTTCTGCTTTCCACAAGGGCTGCTACATTTAAAAAGAGTTTCTTGCCCTCACCCCCTTCATCATGGATCTCCTGGAAGTGGTGACTTTAGATACCTTACCTACAGACTTCCAAATACCTTCCACTCTCACTGCATTCACCTGCGTTCACTACTGTCTTGCTGTGACACAAATCAAGGGTGGATGCCACATATTTTGTCTCTGAAACACTGCACCCATCCCAAGAATGGCTCCCATGTCCTTTGCAGCTAGCTGTGACTCAAAACTGCATTGCCAGTCCCTTGCTGCTGGTTATCCCTGACCAGATCCGAAATAAGAAAGGGAACAGGGTCTTAACTTACCACTGAAGCCAACACAGGACTTTTGGCCTGTGAACTCGAAGTAGAGGTCTGCACGTCTCTACTAGTGAATCCTGCCCAGCAAAGGCTCCAGATCTACCTGCTTGGCAACTGGAGAAGGCAAAGACCATGATATCATCAAAGTTCCAGGTGTAGTCCTGGTGGGGGGGGGTTAGAACATCAGCTTGGTGGAGGCCTCTTTCCTCAAGTCAATAAGGAATGTGGAATGAATCATTGGGACAGCAAAATAGCCTGTCCTCTTCCATTCCCAAATCAGGGGATAATCCAAGGTCCTTTTGTAATAGCCCTGCAATCACAACGAAGGGGCTGCTTGTTACAAGAGATTTCTGTTTCATAGATGCTCCTTAGCAAGAGCTCTCACACTTAGCCCTCCCCAGCAGGGACGGATCAGTTCTTAATTCTCAGATTTTTACGTATCTCCCATTTGGAAAGGGCTCAGGCAAGTATTTAGAGAGAATCTCCATCCCAAAAGTTAAAGCTTGACTTTCTCTTTCTGTTTTAGCAGCTATTGGAAATCCAAGCCTTTCCATTGCAAAATTCCCTTTCAATAGAGCTTCAAGCCTTGGACTATTTTCTCTGGCTCTTCAAACACCTTTTTTTCACATAGACTCTCAGGTTTGATCCTAGAAGATGTTGAGCATCCATGACATCCTCCATGTTCTACACGCACAAAGGACATTCAGTGTTTCACAGAACAGGACCTGCAAATTATTTCTGACCGTGACTTTAAAAAAAATCATTTGTTTCACTGCAGCGAAGGCAACATCTCAGTCTCCATCAGTTGTGCAAGAATTCCTGCTTCCTCCATCCCAGGGCAGGCAGGTTTAATACTCCTGAGCACTTCAGTCAGCTCATTTCTCTGCCACCAGGGGCTTTTCTAGCTTTCCAGCACTGGGGGTGCAACACTCACGCTGTGCGGCTCACGGCTGGTTTTGCAGGTGTAATATGTCTAAAGCTATTGGAAATAAATACACTGAATCCCTCCAGAAGGAAAATCCTAATGCACCAATTAGACGTCCAGCCACAGCTAACGGTTGAATCCAGAGCAGATTCTGGTCTTTACAGAAATGATGAGTCACTAAAATAAGTTAAAGTTACTTTTACGTTATATTTTCCATGAGCATCCTAGCAACAACTGAGCAAATCACTGCAGAACTACTTTACCCTGGTTTTGTGTAGAAGCATGGTGTGGTACGTTTATGTATCTTCATGTATTTTATGTATAAAAAATGTCTGTTTATGTACCTGTTGATCCTCCCCTCTGCACTTCGGGCCTCACAGCATGGTCAGAAGGTATCTCAAAAACAGTCAGTCTGATTTTCATGAAAAGGAACAAGTAGGTAGAGACCTTACTAGCATTCCCACTGAAGGAAGGGTTAAGACATCCAACCTTTAATATACATCGAGAATGCCCGCAGGTGGAAGATGCTGGAAACTAGTCTTTCCTCCTCCAGTCACTCACTGTGGGGTTTGGGGGTTTTTCACTGCTCGTAAGTCCCATGTAGTCAAGAAAGACTGCAACTTGTCAGCACTGTTGCTATGCTCTCCTAAGGTTATAGCTTCATGACTACTAAATGTCAAGCTGTCTGGAGTTGGGTTTAGCTCGCCATCGCTCAGCACCGGAGGCCGTGTTCAGGGTGTGCTCCAGCTGTTACTCCCTCCCCAAGACCCCAGGGAGAGCAAGGCTTAGAGCATGAAGCTGTGGGACTGCGAGAAACAACCAGCAGCAACTAAGAAAAAAATACTAAAGTGGGAACTTTCCTTTTCATTTGAGCAGCTTTCTTCGCCAAATTCTGCAAGATGCATTTGCTGCTAGGTTTTTTCCTCTCTCCTTTCCTCAGCTAATGCTGGTAATGATGGAAATTTACTACCGCAGAGGTAATACCAGGAGCCAGGGCTGAGGCTGGTGCACACAGGCTGAGATCCACTTCAGGCTGTGGAGTAACGCTGATTTACATCCGTGGAAAACCTGGCTGTCTCAGGGCTTAACCTTAAAAACTTAAAGGACAATACCTTCACTGTGAAGTTTATGTCTCCATTTTAAAACAAAACCAAGTAAACATCCCCCCCCTTTTCTTATCTGTATATTTACTTCCCAAGAATCTGGAAAGTTCAGGATCTTTTCCTGCTATTTTTATTCAATTAGTTAGTCTGAACTGTGGAACTCCTGGCCATAAGATCACATTGGTGCCAAAAAAAAAAAGAAAAAAAAAAAAAAAAAAAGATATTCAGATAGTGATTTCTGTAAAAGAAAAATAAATCACTCAGAGCTTTAAAGACAAAGACCTTCCTCAAGAAATCCTAGAGAAGGAGATTGCCAGAGGACAGAAAAATATTTTGGGAAAGTATCATTCATTCACTAGTTTGTCATGTTCTTATTCTATTCCCTAGGCATCTGCTACAAACCAGATGCTATCAGATGGACCTTTGGTCCAACCCAGTACAGTTGTTATGTTTTCACTCTGCCTGTAGCCCCTCCTTGTGTCCTTGATATCACTGGGAAGGAATAATGATGTTTTACACCAGAAGAAGTGGGAAACAGAGTTTGCTCATTGTGTCACTCCAGTAATGATGACAATAATTAGTATCTGCTTAGTTCTCTGGAATAAAGCAAGAAGGTAGGGATGGGCAGGACTGTGAAGCCTCTCTAAAGTACTCATATTCACATGCCCCAGGGAAGCTCAAAGATGTATGTGCAGCTCAGGCTTAAACACATTTGTCCATGCAGCAGAGCAAGCTTGTCTTTACAAAGAAGAAAAGGCAGGACTCAGGGATGGAGGAAAATGGAAATCCTGAAGCTTTCCAGGGCAAATGTGGGCAAAAAGGGAAAATTTTCAAGAGAACAAAAAAAACCTCTTGCTATTCTTAGCAGCTTAGGATTCTGCCTCCCCAAAGGATGACAAGACACACGCCAGCAGCAGACTGGAGAACAGGTCAAAAAGCTGATCTCAGTAATGAGGCTTACCTGGGGGGAAAAAAAGCATTAACTACAGTCCCCGTTTCAGCTTGAATGTCTTGGAAAGCCCATCTAGAGCTTAGTCAAGAACATTTCAAAGGAGAAGAGTGAAAAAAAGCAAAAAATGACTGTGACAGTAGACCTGCCCCTCTCTACATTTGATTCTCTTACCGAAATCCTTTCACGGACAAGGTGACTGTACTGGGTTTGGCTGGGATGCAGTTAAGTTTCTTCACAGCAGCCCATACGGGGCTGTGTTTTAGGCTGGTGACCAAACCAGTGTTGATAACACGCCGATGTTTTAGCTGCTGAACAGTGCGTGTGCAGCAGCAAGGCCACCTCTGCTTCTCACTCTGCCCTCCCACAGCGAGCAGGCTGGGAGTGGGCAAGAAGCTGGGAGAGGACACAGCCAGGACAGCTGACCCAAACTGACCAAGGTGATTTTCCACAGCATATAACATCATGCTCAGCAACAGCACTGGGGGAGTTTTTCCAAAACAGCCAGTGCTTGGGGAATGGCTGGGCATCTGTCTCCTGGTGGTGAGTGACTGTTTTGCATCACTTGTTTGTTTGGGGTTTTTTCTCCCCCTTCAGCTATTAAACTGTCTTTATCTCAATCCATGAGAGTTGCTTTTGGGTTTGAGTTTGGGGTTTTGTTCTGCTTTTTCCCTTCGAATTTGCTCCCCCATCCCGCTGGGCGGGAGCAAGCAAGCGACTGGGTGGGGGCTTACCTACCAGCCAGGGTCAACACACCACAGTGATGTGCATCAACTTGTAAAGTAATAGCTCAACCTTGTTCTGGCTCTAAAAATGCTGCTATTTCTACTACACAACACTTTTGTATCTGATACTTTATGCAGTATGTGTGGTTTGAGAAAGTAACATGAAGTTAATTTCTAGGCTCAGCACTTCTGTCCTTTACACCCAGTACCCTTTACATACACACTTCAGCACACATGCACACGCACTCCCTACAAGGCAAAGGGTGTTGTCCCACTACAGAAATCTTGTTCATGTGTCAGAAAAATAAACAATGGAGAGCTATAGAAAGAAAAGCAAATTCCTCTCAGATTAGCATCACTATACAGGAAAGCTACTCTCAAATTATGTATCAAGAGTTTTAAGGCCATTACACAAACAGATGGAACCACCTCACATAAATTCTGGTGAGTATATCAGTATTTTTTATGTAGTTAGTGGGATTGTGTCACTTCCCAGGATTTTTGGCTAAGCAAGCTCAGCTTCCTCCAGATTCAGCTTTTTCAAGTGACCAATCTCAGATACGGAAGCAAGTTTCAGCTATGTGCCTGCACACCCGATGCGGAGCATGTACTGCTTAGCTCATACCTACAGCTCAGTCAGAAAACAAAGCCTGAAAAACATTTACAGTCTGCAGTGTCCTCTCTACCCTTATTCCCAGACTCCCTACAAACACACGGACCTTTCCCAAAGACACCCACCCAAGATTGCCACTGAGAGGTGCAAGCTGAGATGACTGCATGACAACCACTATATTCTCTACACACTAACATCACCTCTGCATGCCTCAGAGATACAGCGGCTTCTTTTCAGAAGGAGGATGCTCCAAAAGCAGATGGGAAAGCCCACAGAACAGAGACAATGCCCACTGCTTCACAGACCCAAGGCGGGAGGCCTCTGAAAACACAGCTTGCACAATCAGCCAGCACCATTCACCCGGTCACTTGCCTGGGGGGTGATGCCACACCAGAAGTTAGAGTAGAGAGAGCGAGACTCCAGCATTGGTGCCACCAATGTCTTGTTTTCGGCTATCATCAGGTTCAGCGTTTGTGGGTTGGTCAGTAAATGATCTGCATCAATAAACTAGAGAAGGAAGAGGGGAAAAGAAAAAGAAATCTGTTATCAGCTGGAACAATATGCTTTCCCTGACACTTTCTTGGGAACAAGGCAGCCAGAGGAATGAGGTATGTGGTTTTCACAGAGATGGTGGCTTTGATACCCTAGGACACTTGGCTGTTATGGGTGAACACCACGGGGACTGCCCCTGAACCAAAGCCATGGGTTGGGAAAAGATGTGGAGCTTCTCTCTGGCTCCACAAAATGTTACTCCAGAACAGGGGCAAGGGAGCTGTGACGGAAAATAACATTGCTGAAAATTCAGGGCAGGTTTATTCTTTGAAGAGGATCAAGGACAACTCTGAAAAACTAACCTCACAGACTTGCCTTGTTCAGAGGCTGGGACCACCACCATTACCTGCTGCTGTGGTGACCAAAGGCACGCAGATTTCCACAACTGTTCTGCAGAACTACTTCCCTTACATTTCATCAACAACAGGTGGGGTTTCAATCTGAGGGACCCTCGCAGGTACCTACCCACCACTGGGACTATATTCAGTCCTGACTCCTGTGGAGAAAGCCTTACCGGGGACTTACCTCCCTGGCTGCAAAGCCTCTTGTTCATCAGACTAAGAAATGATACACAGCATCTCACTGCAGAGAGCTTTTGTCTTTAGATGGAGAAGAAACTTTCTGGCAGCCCCAAGTATCAGAGTGACTACCCGAAAAGCTTTTGCCTGAGGACAGTGAATAAATCAAACCTTGTATTTACCAGGATGTAGTCTGACCACTTCTCTCGTGCAGCACGCAGGGCAGCCTGGCGGAGTTTCATCACATGAGTGAATCGGGAGCTTGGCCAACGTTTTGGCCCAATTTCTTCTGGGTAAGACCTAGCAATGAAAAAAAAGTGACTGCAACCCATCTCTGGGCTCTACTGCACTAGTCAAAAAAAGAAAAAAAAAAAGAAAAAAGAGAGTAGAGTTCCCTTGCTGCCTTCTTTCCAAAAGAAAAACAGTGTTAGAGTCACCTCAGGCAACCCAAGAGAGGTTTTGAGGGAGAATGATTCCAAGTTTTGTGCTGACATGTGTACACAGGGCACTGGAGAACAAGCAGCGCTGCAGCATTTCCTGCTGACCCAGCGGCCGCAAGCAAAACAGCACTATCAAAACCAGGAGTTTCTTCTGCAGCGGCAGGCCCTTATCTGACGTAAGCAGAGGTTACCCCACTAAAATGAACTGGAGCAGATTTACCTCATCTGACCCTCTGATAGAAAGTCATCTGTCCTCTGCTAGGCTTTAAGTTTAAGACTGTACATGCAGCTTCCTTAAGCCCAGTAGAATCAACAAAGCTGAGGATGTGAAGATGAAGGCAATTTGGATTCCCTCGGGGTATGGACATTATTAGTAACTGTTAACACATCCCCGTAACAGTTCTTAAATCTACAAACACCCAACGCCCAACCCCATGAGCCCAGTCATGTGAGCAAAATTATGTCCATGTCTGTTTTCAGGATTGGGTCCAAAAGCAAGTGCTTGGTAACAATGATGGAAGGAAACACAGGGACAGATCCCTATGTGGAATAAAAATTCAGGACTTTGAAACAGTGCCAGCATAAGCCAGTGAAGGAGCTAAGGATTTCAAAAACCCTTTACAGAAGTTAAAATAAGCTAAATTTGACAGGATTAAGAAACCTGAATTCCAATGAAAGGATTAAAAAAGTCAATAAAACAAGCATTCCCTGTGGGTTTCTACCACAAATGCCCCACCACTGCACAGAGGACCTTGAACTTCAAAGCAAGCCTAAAGAAAGGGGAAACTGATGTACTTTTCCCTGATGGAAGAAAAAGAAAACAGAACAGAACAAGGAACAGCTGATCTTAAAAAAAAGCAATAAAACCCCAACACACCTAACATCGTATTTCAAATCAATGATCTTGCAAGTCATGCAAAAGCATAATATACTGAATTAAATCTAGTTCTCTGGCTCAGAACTTACCGAATATTTGATGTCTCGGACAGAACTTTCATAGACACTCTGGGAATGGGATATGATTTCTGTGCTTCCTTGCAAATAAAGAATGACAGTTTTTATTCCCTGTAGCTTTTGATGTGATTTGTTTACCAGGCAAAGAGAGCAGCTGCAGATGCTAAATACTGAATGGAAAATACTTTCTTTTCCCAAGTTCTGTGTGAGTTGCTTCACTGAAGTCAGAGATCTTTTTACGGACTCCATAAGAACACAATTTTAATGGGATAGTCGTGTCCCCCCTTCAAAAAATACCTTCATATTTTAATGCTTGGACATTGAGTACATCTCCTGATTTGAAAACAGAAAACCTAGAACATTTGACACATATGGAAAACAGCTTCGGCTAGCCCCTGACTGCAGTACTCACTGGGGGTCTTCCATCGGCCTCCACTCCACATCGTGGTAGAGGTTCTGCACGTTCTTCAGCCACTCTCTAAGGATTGCTGTGGTGTTATCAACATTGTGGTCAGTGGCTGCCCTGGGAAAATGAGAGCACAAAGAGCCCGGTTAACACAAAAATTCGGTCCTTTGCCTTTTCCCAGCTGGTAAACGAGTCAAACAGAGGCAGAACCTATTTCTTATAAGTGCAACCAGCTCCCAGCAGAACTCAGAGCAGCTCCACAGATGTGTAAGCCCTTGCTAAGGCACACAGCAGAGTTCCACCTCCCCACAAAGACAGAGCACCCCCTTAACACAGGCATGCTCGCACACCATTCCCCTCTCACATACCTCCCACCTCAGAGGAATTACAGGACTGAACTCTCTGTTCAGTTCACCCACTGGAAAAGGCAAGACAGGCCACTTCAAGGTGAACGGCCTAAGGTAAGCTAACCGTGAAGGTCCTGTTTCTTGAATAACCAGGATTTGGCTCTGCTTGCTGGCTTGTCCTGCAAGCCCACCATTCAAGCTGCAGAGCCCGGCTGCCTCACCCTATGGCCTGGGAATCACTCGTGCGGGGATCAGGGGCTCTTGCTAAGACACAGAGAGGAGCCCCCCGATAACAACAGAGGGAAGGACCACCTCACTGCACTACAGCATGGATAATTATAGCCAGGGCCTAGAAAGACACTTGCCTCCAATTTGCACCCTGCAATTAGCACAGCCCCGCACAACTGCCCTGTGTACGGAGGTGGTGGGGGAAGACAGGGATGCTTGGCATACACCAGCATCAGTATCAGACCTCCTTCCCCTCACCCGGCTACAGCCAGCGAGCGGTGAGGCTGAAGCTCTGGGAGAGGCAGCCTGCTTTCTTACTGTTCCCTGACACAGAAGTTACAAGCTTGTGAAACAGAGGGGAACTTTGTGCAGATGCTGTGTTCTGTAAAAACACCTCTATGGCCTCTGCCATCCTCCCTGAAAGCAGCATCTGAAGAATGTTTATTTCCTTGGGGTTGAGTAGCATAGCTGCACAAACCGGAACAGGATGCACAGATCCACGTCTCTGACAGCAATGATGTGGAAATGCTCCCAAAAGAGCCACAGGCTCATCTCCACCTGGGATCTTCAAGCCTTTGAGTTACAGGACCTGTGAGCCAAGTCGCATCCCAGCTGCTCCCTTCTAGCATCCCTCCCTGGGACCAGGACTTTGCACATCCGAGTTACAGGACCTGTGAGCCAAGTCGCATCCCAGCTGCTCCCTTCTAGCATCCCTCCCTGGGACCAGGACTTTGCACATCCAATACCTGGCTGCTTACGTGGTCATGGCAGATCCCACTGCAAAGCCCCTTGAGATGAAGGGCTGTGCTTGTTTTTCCTGGCCAGAAGGCAGGAAAGCACAGCTCTGTGGTAGGACATGGCTTGTGCGGCCACAGTTCGGTAAGCTGCACTGAGAATTTACAATCCCTTTACATTCCTCTGGGAGTATAAACACTCTGAAAGGTCCCACGGAGCAAAGATGTTGTGAAACAGGAGTGCACTTAACACACCTCTAAGGGGAAGGTGCTGGAAGGCCACGCTAAGCCCCCATCAGCTGCTCTAAACTGCCTTTTGACCTCCAGCTCCAGAGGCCCAGAGGCCCGACAGCATCCTCCACCCTACTTGAAGCCAGAAATACCTGTAGTTAGGGGAGGGCACACAGAAGGGAGAAAGGAGGCACATCCCAAACCCCAGAGCTACTCCAAGCTATTTCAGGAAAATACCTCTACCCCAAGTCATCCTATGATCCTCCAGATGAGAATCAGGGCATGAACCCTTTCTAGTTCATGCAACCGGAAGATATCATTCCCATGCGGTTTAGCCTGTTTTAAATTAAAATAGAATCGAGAATTCAGATTTTATTTATAATCAGAAGAACACAATCACTTAAGGACAGGAAGCTTATTAGTTGAATATTTATTCCTGTCTATTAAAACAATAAACAACGAAAGTTCAGCAAGTGGATAGAGGCTGGTTTCTTTGTTGTTAATTGCTCTCCTATGATAGGGCAAGGCTGGGTTTAGTCGTACTTCAGGGTTTGCTTTTGACCAAGACCCTGGGTCAGACTGCACTGTAGATCTAGTTTTCAGGGGTGTTTAACTGGACTAAAACAGCCACAGTGCTGACTTGGTAGAACAGACTAAGTCAAATTTGCTCCATGTACTTTATGGATTGCAGCTCCTCCACTCAAGCCCCTGTTTTAGCACACTTCCTTGGGCCTCCCACAGTCACTGCGCATTTCACCAGTCTTGTTCTGCTTTCCTCCCACACTCCAGCTCCACAGTCAGTGAACAACAGCTCCAAAATTCCTAAAATACCAGAGAACTGTGAAAATGGCTTTATGGTCATCACTGGAGTTGCAGTGGCACCAAGCAGCTCCTGCTGTGTGGTGGGACCATACTGCAATTAGGTGTCACACAAACCAAGCGAAGATGATAGTGGCCATCCTGAAGAACATCAGACTCCATCTTACACCATACTCTTTGTCAGGTCCAAGCTAGTCTTAACGATCCTGCAAACCCTTAAAGCAAGCACACAACTCCCAGAGAATCAGGTTCATGGGCCCATTTCCCTCAGCAAGCCTCATCCCAGTCCTTCTAACCTCACATAAGATCAGTAGGTACATGTGGAGGGGTTTGCTACGGTCTGGGGTGGGAAAGGGGAAGCTTCAGCAGTGTGCACGTCAAATTAGTCTTGGTGTTATGCTGGCTGCTCCCTTGTCTCAGCCAGGAGATTTTTTTCCATTCAGCTTTGCATGCACACAAGCCCAAAATGTATTAGTGGGGGAGATGTTTGCAGGGATGTGCAATGGAAACCCAAAGTTCACAAATGAAACACAATTTCCTTGACAAAAAAAAATTAAAAACATAGAGTCATTCAATCTCAGTGAAATTTATTAACATGATGAAAGGCTGTTTCCTCAACTGCTCAGAGTTGCTTCCTGAAGCCCAGAACTTTGACTAGCAGAAGAAACCTTAAAGTTGAAAGACAGTGGTTGACAGAGTTACTGTAGCTCTGACCTCAAAAGCTAGCTGCCCTCAATAGCTAGCCCTTCTTTGCTTTCCCAGGCTAGACAAGGGGGCTGAAGGATGCTCCTCCTGTTATGTCTTTGTCTCCAGTTCCTGTATGGTCAGACCACACAAGTTCTACTACATGGACACACCACCATCCTGAGAGAAGGGCACAGCACACCAAAGACTGCTACTACCTGATCTTGCCCTCCGCTGAGGGCTGCCTAGGGAAAGAGCTTCCCAACAGTCAATCCCATCTCCCACACCTGGGGTTCTCCACCCTGCTCCTGGTAGGGCAGCAGGCCCTTGACAAAATTCACCCCGGAAGACCCGAACAGCTAACACCCTCCAGATAGAAACGAGACACGTGAATGTGAACCTGAAGCAATCTCTTGATCTTCTACTGCTAGAAGAAAGAATGGCATTTTACTGCCCAGGCTGTAATGGTGTTATGCAGAAGGTAAATTCACATCCAAGTAGACCTTTATGAAGACACTGATGAGACAAAGCTCTGGCACAAAGGATGGACTGCTGTCTCCAGGACTATCCACCCTGCAGCATTTCCAAGCCCATAAGTTGTCAAAGGCAATAAAGTTTGTCACGCCCTGGATGAAACATGCCCTATGACTAGCAATTTGGCAAACCTTTGTTTTTCCAGCTTTGAGCCTCAAAAAATAACCCAACCAAAAAAAACCCCCAAACAACACAAGCCATTCCCAAAAGCAATTATCACTATTCATTTTAAAACTATTAAAGTTTAAGATCAAACAAAATCAGCACTTACTCTTATTGTAATACCTGAACCAGTCCACCTATCCCCCCTGAAAATAAGAGCAGCTATGGAGTTTGCAATACCACTGTATGGAAAAACAGGCAAATACTTTTTTTTTTCTTCCCTCTTTTTTTTTTTTTTTTTTTTTTTTTTTTTTAATGACAACCCCTGCACAAGAAAAACAGGCAAATAAAAATGTGAGTAGGACTTCCCACCGGCAGCAAGAGCTCCTGAAACCATAAGAGGCATGTCAGGATATTCCCCGTTATAAGTACTTCTTCTGTAAGAAACAGTTTGTAGGACTTCAAGAAGCTGAGTACACAATTAAAATTCAGTGCTCTAACTCAGCTGGATGGATCCGCTGGACCCTGTTCATTCTTAATCCATTTTCAAGATGCTAAGGCCATCTCTGCTGCAGATACCACCACCACCACCGGTGGGCTGTTGCCCATGGTGCATATCTTCCCAGTTCTGGAAAAAATGACTGTCCTTTCCCTGGGTGACGACAGTTAGGAAGGGTTGAGAAACATGGAAAGAACAGCCAAAGCTTGTGCCATGTCTGGTACAGTGAGACAAGGTCATGAGATGAGACTGTTCCTGTGATAAACTGACGGTAAGGTGACATCACATGGAAGACGCTGTGCTGGCAGTGTCCTGTGCTGGTTCCTCTTGGAAAAGGCCTACAGTAGGTGAGGTAAAGCAGTACCTCCAATATCTGCAGAAAAGCAATTTTAGTCTGCCCAAACTCCTCCTACAACAGCGCTAGTGGAGAGGGGAAGCACAGACCAATATGTCTTCTCTGCACGTCCTACAAGTAAGTTTGATGGTGAGAGCACGCCACATGAGATGTTATCACTCTCCTCACTTGCCTGTCCTGGAAAAGTGTTTTTACTACATCCTCTGATCCTTACTGTCCATGGTATGCACCTCATAGGGTGAGGAGAGTGGATCACCTTAACTCAGCTCCACTTAGCTCACCAAGAACACAGCTTCGGAGTCAACATGGCCCTTAGACTGAGTCAGTGCAGATTTTTTTTCTGTATTTTTTGAAGACAGGTTAGTGAGCACAGTGCTATTATTTGAGTCTGAGTCTATCAGCATTATTCTTGGCCTGGCGTCAGGTTCAAATCACGTTTTTTGAGGGGATCAGTTTGAAACATTTGTGCAGTCAAGGTGAAGAAGGAGCTACAAGAAGATGTGCTAAGTGCAAGGCCACAGGAAGAGGAGAGGTGAGCTGGCTGGCAAAGAGTAGAATTCTAACCCGTCATTCTCCAATGTCTCGTCATCTTCATGGTCTCATCATCTTCATGGCTCTCTGCTGGACTTACTCACGCCTGTTAACATCTTTCTTTACCAAGGGGGCTCAAAACCAGACATGGTATTCCAGATGTGATGCAAAAAGTACCTAGCAAAAAGGGAATAACCCCTCCCCTTGGTCTCCTGGCTTACTTCTGTTCATGCTGCCCAGGATGCAGTTGACCTTTGCTACCAGGGCACACCAGTGGCTCACGTTCAGGTTTCTGTCTGCCACAGGTCCACAAGACCCCTGAGGCCTTTTCAGCAGAGCTGCTCCCCAGCCTACACCACTGCAAAGGGTTCTTCCTCCCCAGGTGCAGGACCTGAGGAAGTTCAGGAGATTCCCAGCAGGCAACTCTCAACCCAAAGCCAACACACTCTCCCTGAAACTAGTAATTCGAGGGAAAGACTTAAACAGCAGGTTTCTCTCAAAAGGGACAGGTTACGTCAATGCCATTTTCACTAAAAAGAAGGCAACTTCATGTTCAAGAGTTGATTAACAATGTCTAGAATTTGACTAAAGAAAAAAGTTCTCCTGCAAGATTTACAACCTAAAGCCTTTGTGACACAACCAGGAAAGACTGGTGCAGTGACAAGGAAATAAAAAAAAAACCCAAAAATGTAACTCCTGCCACTCTTTTCAGAAAACAAAGTTTAATAAATTAAACTGGAAGAGACCTCCAGATGGACACTCCTATTCCAGTCACATAGCAGCTCTTTCCACTCAGATTTAAATCCATTTCCAATAAATAGAAGTTAAATTTTAGAAAAGTTTGAGTGCGAATGTTCATGTAGGGGCTCATGTCGGCATAACTATAACCACTTCAATATTTACTTTGGCTTTAACTAGTAGTCTTACCATGGACACAAGCCCTCATTGTCCATGCCCAGCAAAGTACCCCCTCCCAGAAAAACTCAAAGTACCATGAATAGTGGAAAAGTGAGTGCTGTGGGAGGCATCGGCCTGTCAGCCCTTCACAGCCCCTGAGAAGCAGAAAGGCCTTGATGAGAAACAGACCTTGGGAGAAAGATCAGAAACTGCTGAGTTGTGCCAACGTGGCAGGGAAAAACAATGGACAGCTGCAATACTGAACTGTGGGAAAGTACAGAACTGTGAGAAGTTACCGCCGCGTGAACAGTGTGTGAACGAGAAGGTGATTGGTCTGCACAGCGCGTGTTAGAGTGGTCTGATGCTGATAGGAGAAAAGGTAGATAGCTGTCTAATTGCTGATTTGCTAATTATGAAGTAAGAGCTTTGGCGAGAGCATAAGTATGTACTATTGGAAGAATAAACGGCCTTGCTGGATATAACTCTCATAGAGTTGTGCAGGTCCGATATCCTCCTGCAACAAATGGTGACCCCGCTGTCCCAGGACAGAGCGCGGAAGACGCTGCGGGAGGATCACCGATTGGAGGTACTGTCTGCAGCGGGGCTGTGGCAGGGAGGTAGGAGAACAGCTGATCGACGGAAAACTCACCTGGGAGAGGTGATCAATCGGGGGCAGCATGGGGCAGAACAAGTCCGCAGAGGAGACGGCCACTGTCAGACTCCTGCTGCATATACTCTCTAAGAGAGGGATAACTTATAACTAAACTTCTGTACGAAGGTTACTTAAATGGTGCAGAAACCACGGCTATCCTGCTGATACCCTCACAGCCTTTGAACCAGCAAAATGGGCTGAAATAGGTGAACGGTTGTGGGATGCTATTTCCAAGGGGGATCAGCATGCCAGTGAACTAGTGACCACTTGGAAGTTGGTTTCGGACACTCTTAAAGCACGGAGTTGGCGGCGGCGGCCCTGGGCCTCCCCGAGCCCCCCCGCCACGGAGCGACTGCCTGCGGCCATCTGGCACCGCGCGATCGTCCGTCCCGCCTCCCCCGAACACCAAAAGCGGCAGTTTTTTACAGAAGGTGCTGACACTGTGATGTAGAGTCCCTTGTCCATTCTAAAAGGACTAACTTTAAACCTTTCTGATGGTCAGTACACTAAAGGCCTTGATTTAAAAACAAAGAAGGGGGAATTTTCTGGACGCACCACATAATGAACTGGCAATGGCTTTATATATTCTTAATGGTGTTTTGATGTTTGTAGTATCTGTCATTTTATGTTGTGTGAGTAATAGGTGTAAGGGGCCTCTTTGTGTGGTTGTGTGATTGTCTTGCGTGTGTGAGATGCAGCCTGACTGCAGCTGCGGAGTGCGGAGTTCTCTGACCCGCAGTTCCGTTATCCCGTGAGGGAAGGGGCCAGAGAGGAACGAAGCGCAGGGCAGACTCTGTACCAGTGGGGGGGTAGTGCAGGACGAGTGAACATTCCTTAGTACAGAGGCCCCTAGTGCCCGCCCGCTGGGTCATCGGTGCTGCCTGTTCGTTCGGGCTCAGTGTTTTAAGTGTCATAGGTGAAATATCTCCTCTAGCGGAGAGAGCGCACCCTTGTACCATCTGCCTGAGGGGGTATTGTCAGCTTAATCAGGTAGCCTTTTAAGGTAAAGTAGACAAGATGGGAAGCAGCCAGAGTGGGGGAATAGTCAAAAAGAGTGCCCTAGGCTGTATTTTTAAACGCTGGAAGAAGATTGGGGGACCTCCAGGTGCAAGTGTGAACAAAAAGACACTAATAAAATATTGCAATCAGTGGTGGTTTATAATAATTTAGTCGATGCCGATCAGGTGTGGACCTAGCAGCCTCCGAGTCAGTAACATCATTAGATACCATGGTATCCTTGATACCTACATGAGTATATAGATTGTTGGGAAATGTAAAAAAGAAAAGAAAAAAAAAAGAAAAAAAAAGAGTGCATTATGAAAGGTAGGCAGCACCTATTATTTGCTGGTCAGGAATCTGTGTTATCATTGTTCTGGTTACTATGCACATGTTACAGTGGCTAATACAAATGTCTTTGAGCAAGCTTGGCTTTCACATGCATTTTTTCCACCAAAACACCAGAGCAATACAAAATCAGGTTTTTTTATCAAGGCATCAGGCTAAAGACATCATTGCCACTTGCCCTGAATACCAGAGGACTCCCTCTCTTCAACAGCTAGTAGTGTCAACCCTCAGGGACTCGCCTCCTCAGAATTATGGCAATCTGATGTCACTCACTTTGCTGCATTTGGAACGTTAAAATATGTACATGTGGCTGTTGATACCTTTTCTGGAGCAGTGTTTGTGTCCTGCCATACAGGTGAAAAAGCACGCGATGTGTGAAAACACTTGTAGGCTGCATTTGCTTCCTTGGGCGTGTCACGACAGATTAAGACAGACAATGGACCTGCTTATGTTTCTGTTTCTCTCTTTTCTTTCTTCCAACAGTGGGGAGTCGAGCATCTGACCGGCATTGCCCACTCACCGACTGGACAGGCCATTGTGGAGCGTACGCATGGCACGCTAAAGCGTCTATTACAACAACAAAAAGGGGAGATGGAGGGTATCAATCTACACCTCACGGAAGGCTAAATAAGGCATTATATGTCATGAACTTTTTAAACATTTCCCCTGTCTCACAGGTGCCACCAATATTGTGTCACTTCTCGTCACAGATACCAGATCAACAACAAGTCCAGGGCAAGGCTCAAGTGTTAGCAAAAAACCTGGAAAGTGGTAACTGGGAAGGACCACATCCTTTAATAACCTGGGGAAGAGGTTATGCTTGTGTCTCCACAGGTCACGGTCCCTGGTGGTTACAGGTAGAATGTGTGCGACCACACCTGAGGCGTGAGAGGCAGCTTTTTGGTGGACACTCAGGAGCCGGCTGTGGGTGCTGTGGGTGTCCCTGTGCCGACAGTTTGCGGTCTCTTCGACTGATCATTTAAGCAGAATGTATGGGTAATGCTTGCTACTGCAGTAGGACAAAATACACTATCTCTGTCCTCAGTCACACTACAGTTGCCAACTCGTTTAAGAGAAAATGCTGACAGCAATTGCAACTCCTTAATGAAATATATAGGCTTACTAGTCACTAGTGAAAGATGTAGCTTAGACAAAACATAGTTATTAATAAGGATGAAATGCTGTAGGAATGTGTGTATTCAACTTTCTTTGTTTAGCAATATTAAGAATTAAGAACTCAAGTGTTTAACCTTATTAGAAACTCCCTTGGTTTTCCCCCTTGAGTGGTGGCCAGGCTCTGGGTGGAACCCAACAGAAAGATGAAATCAGATGTTTCTGCTCAAAGAAAAGTGCCAGTTATTTTGGCCTGTTGATTCAGAGGCTGGACCTGCTTGCAGCAACTTTGGATGCCTCACCTAGGGATGGATGCATCGCGTAGGATTTCCAACTTGCAAGGAGAGGTACTCTAAATCCTCGCTGCAACCAGGGTTCCCCAGCAATTGCGGATCATTCTGAGTCAATCCATAAAAGCATACAGCAGCTAGAAGAAGGAGTAGAACATTTACGGGTGGATGATAATCTAGATCGGTTAACAAAGATGTTCAAAGGCTGGGGACTATCCGGATGGTTAATATCTTTGGTCAAGACTGTGGGACTAATTATCTTGATAGTTGTGGTTGTGTAAACTGATGTTGTCTTGCTTTGTCAGTTTCTTGCAAAGGGCCCTGCAAAAATCTGTTCATGCAATATTTTTAGCACAAATACAAAAAGGGGGAATTGTCAGGGAAGGCAGTTGGTCTGCCGACAACCTGATTGAAGAGGAGTTTGACCTTGACAAGATTCCAGTGTACCCTTGAGATAAGGAAGCTATGCTTAAAGCAGATAACTTTCAAGGAGCTGCTGACTACATAGCAGGATGAAGCAAGGAGGTGTGGGAGTGTCAGCTCTACGCAGCTGTGGGAGATTTAATATGTTAAGCGTCAAATCATGTGTTACTGGTAAATGATTAAGAGGCAAGTCGGCATTGGCCTGTCAGCCCTGCACAGCTGTGGGAGATTCAATACTTAAGAGCCAAATCGACATGAGCCAGGGAGCTCTGTTTGGTGAGCTCAGTGAAGGTGGAGAGCTCTGCTCAAGGAAGCTCTGCTTGGTGAGCCAGCCAGGAGCTCTGCCCTGTGCTGGCTTGGAGAAGCGCCAGCTCTGATCTGCATAGGCCTGGAGAAGCAGCAAGGCTTGGAGGAGAAGCAGGCCTTGGAAGAAAGATAAGTCAGCTCTGCGTAGGCCCAGATAAGCAGCAAGGCTTGGAGGAAGAAAGATAAGTCAGCTCGGGGAAAGTATGGAACTGTTTCTGGGAGAGAGGGTTGATGACTGCCTAGTTGCTGATTTGCTTATCATGAAGTAAGAGCTAAGGTAGCGAGAGTATGTACCATTGTGACAATAAAGGATTTTCTTTCTGCACTTCAACGGAGAGTCTGTGCCTCAGTTGACACAAGCAGGGAGGAAACTGATAAAGGTTATCCAATGAGAATGTTAAAAACAACTTTTTGGCCAATTATACTGTAACACTCTGGCACCTGAAATATATAAAAATGCATTCTTTTAGTAATAAAAAAAGCTAGCTGCTTGTTCACCCATGTGAGCGTGTGTGTGTGTCGCTTTGTCCATCTCTACAGTGACAGTCACGGATGTTTCGCCACTGGGGAATACCCTAAAACCAGCCTCCTTGGCTTCCTCAAAGTACACCTGGCAGGGCTGGTGGGGTAAGAGTTACAGGAAAGGATTTTTAAGGAGTAACCCATGAGTGCGTGGTCACTATTTCACCTTCACTGCCTGGTTCTTTGTGTTGATCGGCGGGTTCTTCAGAGCCGCCTGTAGCGCAGCCATCATGTTCCCTGTGCCAGACGGTTAAGGACTTGACATCGAGTATTTTGGCATCACCAGAACCAGCTCCAGGACAGTGATAGTGGTAGCTGGCTTGTGCATGACCGAAAATACTGAAGGTTCAGCGGATGCAGTGATTCCCTCAACAGATAGCACAGATTACAGTGTAAGTAACAAGTATTAGGCCATTTGCAGAAAGAGCAGCACTAACAAGAAGCTGTACAGTTCCAGCATTGGAGAATACTTCTCAGGCCCTTCGTTGAATGAGGATCCGAGTAAAAGAAATTATTCTCCATCACTTCCGCAATTTGTAGCCCTTGAGAAGGGGCCTCGCCCACCTCCAACACCGCCAGGACAGCAGCCCTGCAGTGGGCGGGGGGAAGAGCTCCGCCAGCCAGCCGGGGAGGAGGCTGTGGGAGCGGGCACAGGGCGCTCTCCTTTCCGCCATCCCTCCCGGCCCACCGCCCCTCACCGGGAGACACCGCCCAGACACCGCGGCCCCAGGACACCGCGGCCTCTGCCGGGAGGAGGAGGAGGAGGAAGAAGCACGGCCGCCCTCCTCCCGGCCACCCCGCAGCCCCTCGCTGCCCTCATGCCGGCTCATGGCCGGGTTGCCCCTCGGCGGGAGCGCCGGGTGTGGCTGTTCCTGTAAGAGACAGCGCCGGCGGCTGCCGCTCCCCGCACCCCTCCCCGCCGCGCCCGCTCCTGACGGGACTACTTCCCGCCCGGTGGTGGAAGGATATTGCCGCAGGCATGAGTCCACCTCGCCCTCATCAGACCCCACTTGCCCATCGCCTCCTTCCTCCTCATCCACGAACTTGTTCTCGTCGTACTTGTCCACATCCACCCGGCGGAACTGTGCCAAGGACACCATGTGCTTTGCCATGGCCTCCCCACCAGCCACTGTGCCCCGCCGCCCCGTGCAGGTGCCCTCCGCCGAGCGGCCCCCGCCCGCCCCTCCCCAGGACGTGAGCTCTGTGCAGGCGCGCAGAGGCGGGACGGGGCCGCCCGCCTGCGGCACGAGGGGGCGCGAGGGGAGGGGTGGTGCCACGCGGGAGGCGAGCTGCCATTGGTCAGCTGCGTGTGCAGCCCCCGGCAGGGGCGGGGCTACCCGTTGCCAGGGCGTCCGGTTGCTGCAGTTACCGCGGCAGTCGCGGATAGGCGCCGCAGGAAGTGGAGTGGCCATCGCCTTCGGGCTGCGGGCGAGCACGGTCCTGCGGAGCCCTGGCAGCGAGCTGGTCCTGCAGACACGGCCACAGGGAGCGATGCCGTGCGGGCTCAGCCTAGGGTACATTTTCAGAAGGCTCTGGCCGAAGCGAGAGCCCGCCGCCCCCTCCAACAGGCCTGTGGAGGGGACACGGAGCGCGGGTGGCGCAAGGTAGTGGCACTGGGGAACAGGGTTTGGTGCTGAGCTTGGAAGTCCAAGCTCAAACACCGCTCAGGTACTGCAAGAGTTAAAAAATAACATCAGCTTTATAAATTCGAGCAAAAAAAAATATCGCCGTGATGCTACAGCACAGGTGCTGCTTGTGGCCGTGCTCGCTAATACTTGATCAGAAAGTGTAGAGTGATTCGGTCTAATTCGAGAAAGCTTTCCTAAAAAAGCACCTAGGCATTGTAAAAGTAAGGGATCTGGTGGGTTTCAGCACAGTTCTGCCTCTGTGATGTCGGATGAGGCTCAGCAGAACGTTTGGGTTTCCAAGTGGGATCACCTCTGCTGAAGTCAAGGCTGTTTAAGGTCACAGGGGGAAGCAACCTCCTTTTTTCTACTCAGATATACGTGTTTAAGTAATAGATGCCACAAAAAGAGTAGAAAAGGAGCAGCAGCACTGCCTTCACAACATTAGCCAGTGTGTTTGTTGGCAACGGCTGTTGCCTAGGGAGGAACCCCAGTTTCCCCTGGCAACAGCATGAGCTTGACTTCAGCTGCTCCCTTCTCTAGGACCTTTAGTATAACAACAAATGTACTGGATCACACAGTGAAAACACTTCTCTAAAGGATAGAAACTTTTTTTTTCTTTTTCAAGTTACGCTTGGACTGTGTAGGTCTGTTATCTATATTATCCTATTAGATACTTATTATTAATTACAAAATTACACAGCTTTGTGAGCTTCTTCTTAATGGAAGGGAGGAACTGGGGGGGGGGGGGGGGGGAAGAACACACACACAAATAAGTGTATACAGAACCCCCTATTATTAAGGAAACAGCTGCTGGGAAAACTTTATTAATAGATCGGCCTTACTTGCAGAACCACCTTCCTGATAGAGGAGGAATTTAGGATATGTCATGTGTTCCACCAAAGTTGCCTCAGCTGGGAAGCTACAAATGCGGCTGTGGCTGTAGCTTGTGGACTGATCACATTTTTCTGGTAGCAATTGGCTTAAGGGCAACAAACAAATTAGACCCAGGAGGTAATCAGAACATACTGAGGTTTTGGTTTTACTGCTCTAGGATTATGTTTGAAAGGAACAGGAATAAAAGAAAAGTATACTATCTTCATAACCAGCTATTCGAGACCCCCAGTTATTCTGTGGGTTAACTTTTGTAGGAGGTAATTTTATTGATTTTTTTTTTTTCCCCATCCCTGATCTCAGTTTGATAGCCTGAAAGCAGTTCAATTTGTATCATCTTTAGAGTAGGTGTCTGCTGCTTGGAAAAATGTCAGGATTATGAGTTTCACTGAATTATTCCTTTGGCATTTTTCAATGCCTTACGATATTTTTAGGTCTGGGGTATAGGTGTTCCCTCTGAAATGGCAGAAACATGCCTGGGAAAAGCACCAAGTGGCTTTGAGACATGGGAGATAGCAGTCTGCCTTTCATCGCTTGGAAAGGCTGTTGGGAGGCCAGACTAGGAGAAGAAAAGGCCTTTAATTTCTGCTGCACAGCAGGGTTTCCCTGCATCGCCTGTGGAAAGGCTTTCCTAAAATACGGTTTAATTCCTGTGAAGTTGTTAACTGGATGCAGATTTTGTTGATCTGCTAGGGTTCTTGATGGTGGAGTTGAGTGGTAAAGGGCTGACCCTGGGATGCCATACACAAAATTACAGAGGAGGTAACGCCGTGCCCCCCCAGGCAGTCTCTGCAGAGTCACCCGAGGCCACAGGCTGGAGAGGCTCCGCAAAGCTTCGTGGTTCCACACAGCGGTGCGGAAACCGTCCTCAGTGTGATAAAGCCGAGAGAAATAGATGCAGAGCGTGATTTCTGGATACTTCCACAAAAAGTTGTAGATTTAACTTACGCAGCAGCGGTAAGCCTCGTTACAAGGAGAGTAATTTGAACAGAGGATGATGCATCCGATGTTTCCATAGGCATCTGTAACTGCATCCAGATAACCACCCACCCCAAACAGCATAGGTTTGGGATGGTAGCCTCGGTCATTACAGTTTGTAGCACGGCCTTTCTGGACTATGCTGCCTGAGAAACTCCTCAGTTCATAGAAGAGGAGGTGTTTGTTTCGGAGAGCTGCTGTTGATCTGTATGGGAAACCAAAGACCCTGTCAAATTCTGCGTAAGGGACTCTCGCTTCTTCACCAGTCCGTATGTGGTAGGGACACTTAGCGCAGATGTGGTTCTGTCTCTGACAGCAATAGGGCTTTACCACAGTCCCCTGATTTGTCAGATATTCTTGGAAAATCGTTTTCTCTCCTGGATTCATGTTCTGTTGAAGAATCTCCCTGTTTGTGTGCTACATAGCTGACAGTCCTGAATGAAAAAGGAAAGTAATATCTTAAGTCAACCCTTTGATTTATTTTGCACTTGAACTGCAAAAATAGTAGGGGACAGTCCTTCAAAAATGTACTGAAACTTGTAGCAGCATATAGAAACTTAGGGACACACAGAACAAAGCTCTCCTGCAGCCTAGGAACATTTCTACTTTTCACAAACTAGCCCTTTTGCTAATAACATAAGTAGAAAATATTTCTCTGGCTCTGCTCTCTTACCCTAGACAGGACAAACTGCATAATAAAACGAGCCATGATTTTCAGGAACTGATTAGCAGATGAGCCTTATGAAATCTGGCAAAGCAAACAAGAAAACACCACCAAACCCCAGAAGGTATAATTACCATCTCAGCAGCTCCAGCGCAGTAAATATTCATCTGATTTCCTTCACGGGCCTTTTAGGACTGGTTCAGAGTTTCCACTCCAGTGATATTGCAAGCTTTCTTTTCAAAATCATACGATGAAGAAGAAAGTTACTATTGCCTCCCCGGTTTTGTCAGCTGAGCCGTGGCAGGATCTTTTCCAAGTGCCGTAACATTGCTCCAGTTGTAATGCGATGGCAGGCAGGCTGCTTTACGTGTTTACAGGTGCCAAGTGCTAGGAGATGAGAATACAAACAGGATTTTGTTCCGTATGGCCAGCCACCTGTGGTAGTCAGGCTTCTGTTCTTTGCCTGTCAATATTTGTTTGCTATCTTAAGTGATTAGGTTCCTTCGCTTCTTCAGTGCTGTTTTGATACAAGGTTTTTACAGCCGAAAGATGGATGTTGTTCTACCGAATCTATTACTGAATTTGTTTCCGGGTCTTTGTTATTTCTGTGTGTAGCCTTCTGTTGTGCCAGCGGGGCAGAAAGCTCCTGTTGTGCTTCTGCTCTCCTCCGCAGGCAACAAGGTTGTCCCTTCTTTAAGAAGTTTATGTGTCCCCCTCACTGCTGCAATTCAAGCAAGCAGTGGGCCATCTCATGAGTAAGCTAAATCACAGAAACACAGAATCATCAAGGTTGGAAAAGACCTTGAGGATCATCTAGTCCAACCAAATCGTGCCTGCTTTGCTTGGGCAGGGTTCCAGATGAGGGCAAACAGGTTGCCAAAATTAGTAAAGACAATTTGAAAAGCTGCAAATCTGGAGCAAGGTTCCCATTCCGTCCCTGCTGGTATTTTTGCAGAGGTGGAGCGGCCGCATGAGGGCAATGTTGCACACCAGAGATGTTTCCCATTTTGTGCTGCTCGATCCGAGGCAACGGCTTGAACTCTGCTGCAGTGTGTTTAAAGGGATGCCAGCAGAGATGCTTATAGTGTTAGATCTCCCTCTAAAAGCTGCCTTTTTTTGTTTGCTTGTTCGGTGGTTTGACCTGATCAAAACCCAGCAAATATTCAGCCTTCTCAATTGATAGTGTCACATCCTTGCAGGATGGGAGTCAAATCCCAAACTACCCAGTTGGAAGGATTAACTGGAAGAGCGTTCCCACAGCCCGAGTGCATTTCTGTGTGTGCCGCGCCAGCCTTTGGCTCCTCTGCCAGCGCCGTCCCCGGGAGCCGGCTGGGGCTCCCAGTGACAAGGGCAGCTCGCTCGGCCTCCAGCCTTGCCAGCCCTCTGCCAGCTCTGGCGAGCAGAGAGGGCCGGGGAGCAAGGATCCCAGTGGGGCTGGGAAGAGAAATGGCAGAGGCTTCTCACTTGCCCTGTACGTCAGTCCCACAACCGATCATTTTGAGGGTGCAAAGAGGAAGGATGTTTACAAAAAGTGCAAGCCGAGCAAACTGTAAGAAAGCTGACCACTCATTATGTTCTCTGAATGGACCCATTTCTGGTTTATTTGAAAGCAGAAAGTTGTTTTTTCTTCCTTTTATTGCATGATCTTTTCTAAAGTAGAGAAATGGTGCAGATGTGTTACACAGAATCTCTTAAACTGATGTATGCATGCACCTACACATGGATGCGTGTGGATTAAGCAGCTAATAGGCCCACTCATCATTCAGCTCTCTTGCAGAAAAAAGTTTTTTCCCAGGCACGATTTTATTTAGTAGTACTGAACAACTTGGTAGCATTTGTCATCTTCAGAGTAGTTTATAAATCTGATCAAGTGGTTAAAATACAGACGGGTTTAAATGGCTCTCTCGCTGGTATTTCTGCTGCATAGCATCACTTAGCTGCCCTGCAGGGAAATTGTTAAAGGGGCTTCTGACTTTCAGGGGGCCTCCTTTGTCACAGTGATCCCGATGCGTCTGCAGAGGTGGGAAATGCTGCAGATTTTAGCTGAAGTTAATAGTTTATATAAGTTGGAAATGTGGAATTCAGACGGTTTCAGGCTGGGAAGAAAAAAAAGAAGGTACTCAAAATGACTTCTCCCTTTTGCTAATTTTCCTCTTCATTTCAGTGTTTGCAATCCTGATTGGGAGGGAGGAAGAATTTTACCTGATCAGGTGCCTAGTTTGGTTCTGTAGTTTGTTATAAGGTGGCTCTCCTAATGCCTGTCTCCAGTACCTCCTATTGGCACTAACCAGTCATAAAGTGCTTTGAGATCTTCGAGACACACTCTGGACTGTGGTGTATAGCTCATTCTGTTTCATTTTCTTTATCCTTTAAACACAACACACCAATCAAAATAGTCAATGCCCTGGTATAAAAGCAAGGTATCCAAACTGTTCTTTTGCTTTGTCAGCTTGTCCCATGTTTCTGAGCGGAAAGCCTGCCCACATCTTCTCTAATATTAACTTTTTCAACACACAGCACTTCGTGAGCTCATAGGCCGTTCCACATCTTCAGCAGAAATGCTTGGTTTTAAACATGCTGCATGAACCCAAGGGTAGGTCTTTTAACACTTGAAGTTGTTAGGAAAAATACCATCTTCATCTACCAATTTCACTGCATGAAAGCATCATCCTGGTACAGAAGATCATGTCTAATGGACACGATTAGGGGCTCAAAGCACACGTGAATGGATCCATGTCCCCCCCAGTTATATTTAAAATTATATCTCCGTCCCTCCCAACTATCTTTGGAGGGGACAGGGATATAATTATAAGTTTAAGAACTTGTTTCACTTATTACTAATATGCAGCCATCTTTGGGGCAAAGGGCAGTAGCTGTTTAATAGTGCTCCACAACACGGTATAAATGTTCACAGGAGGAACTGGAGAGGAATACTTTATCCAGTTAAAACCGCAGGGGAAACTTATGTGGTCAGTACGTAATTACTCAGGTTGGAAGTTAGCCAGGATACAAGCCGTATGTTCTGCTCCTAGGGAAAAAAAGTGTAATGAATAGGGCTGTGAATTTTTTTAATCCAAATATTAGCTAAAAGCTGGTTATCTCTTCAGTCTAAAAAGCACACAGAAATTCTGATACATCCCAATGTGGCCAGTTTGGACCTGACACTGGTTTTACTAATTTAAACTTGGGATACTGTGATTTATGAAGATGTCCTCATTAGGCAAAAGCTGTTTTTTCTGACATGTGGTTATATGGAAGTATGATGATTTTTTTATTCCCCGAACTAAAACATGATCTACTTGCACAGTCTAATATAAGTGTAGTTTTGTTTACGTGAGGGGATCTGGTGCTTCTCCCCAAAGCGCTGCACTCAGTACAAGAATGGTTCCCCTTATTCATATCAATGTTGCATTTGTGTGTGAAGCTTTCTGGTCCTGCTTCTTGAAGCTTTGCCTTTGAATGGAGTCAAACTGTATAGGTGAAAACAAGATAGATTTTTTCCCTGTATATATATACTTCCGTGTGTTTGCTTTTAATGAACCTATTTCTTTACATTACACAGTTTATTATATTTGGGTGTTTGGGGTTTTTCATTTTCTGTTGCTGCTTATGTACAAAATAACAGGCTAATTGTTTCCAGATACTGCTCTGCTGACTCCTGACAGCATGTTTACAATGCCCTGCAAGATGATATAGAGGAATCCCTCTGTCCTATACAACAGCTGTGTATGTGTCTGATTGCTGAGTGTGTGGTGAAAAGGCAGTCAACGTGGGGTAAACACATTACCCCTCTCAGAGGGCAAACAGGAGGGCTGGATCTCATGGCAGTGTTGGGTGAGCTGGGAGAGAGGGGCTGCTGATTTCCTAGTCCAGCCACCACAGTCTCAAAGGACATGTTTTTTTGGCAGTGTACCTCAAGGACGTGCAATTATTTTCTTGAAACACTGGCCAAGGGGAGGAGCTGTGTGCTTTTTTCTTTCTAAGTAGCACCCAAGTGTTCTCTTGATTATACCCCACTCTGCTTTCAAGATTCGTGGTTGGCAGAAGCTATGCAGAAGAGGAGACACTGATCTTTGCTGCCTACCTCACTGTGTCTGGCTGATACATTAGCAAAGTGGATAAAAACTCGCAGGGTGGAGGACTCTGGCCTTAGCAGACATGAATTCAGGTCCCAACTTGCCATTTGGGCTTAGACCTCCCTCTGACACTGCGCTGCACAATGTACATGGCATGGTAGCCTGAGAAAGAAAATTTTAAATCAGTGTTCCTTCAACTGTTAGTTCCTGATTGCTGTTCAGGTAGTGCTATGAAGGTCTTATGGGGAGAGGAGTGCCGACTGAACCTACTGGCTAGAGCAAAGAACCGCAAGTCAGTATTTCTAGGATTTATTCCTGGCTCTTGCACAGAGACAGTCCCTCCCAGTATTTTAACTGCCAGTGGTTCAGTTCCTGTCTGTAATATTCATCCTCATAACATTCCACCCTTGCCTCTTAGAGAATTCCAGAAACATGTTTAGTAGTACCCATTTTCTTAATCTAGAGGTGTCCTGGTTGAGGAAGTCTTATCACTGCACTTACATATGCAGTGTAAAGAGGGAGAAGTAGATGTGCTGTCTGGGTTACTGGTTTAGGCCACTGCAATAGCGGTACTCACTCTAGTGTCAGAGAAAGCAGAAATTTAAGCGAGCTAGGAAGGGGGCTTGGGTGTATGTAACCATGCCATTGGTTAGATGCACTGCACCTAATCAACATGACTGAGCATCTTCCTCACCTGTGTAATGATTTTAGTCAATTGTTGTGGTTCACAAGAAAGAGAGAAACATAATGGACATTAATAGTAAACGTATTGTCATCTGCATTTCAAAACTGCCTTTCTGTTGTTTACAAACAAGGATGAAATTTGTTCTTCAGGAATCTGTTCCGGAGATTCTGGAGAAGACGGAATAGGGTCGGACCTGAGCCACAAATTGACAAAACAGAAACACCGGTGGAGCCTGCAGAAGGAGCAGAGAGCGGGCAGGAGGCAAGTCACTGGTGTACAGACTGTTATATCTGACTATGGGATATTTTAGAGATGATGTAAAAACAAACAAACAGAAAAACAACTCAAAAAACCCAAACCCTGGCCTCCCCAAAGCTGGGTTTTATTGCACTGCACTTGAAAGGTACCCTTTCTAATTTAGGGATTTCTGTGTTCAAGGCTGTGGTAGTTAGTAAAGCCCTGAAATAGTAATTGTTCAAGTGGTGTGTATAATGAAAAAACATTACATGGTTACAGAGGCACTAGTGTATATATATTTCTCAAGTTAATTGTTACATATTTGTTTGCAATTCTCTTGTTCTTTGCTCCTCCCTGCAAATCTAAACAGAGCTCAAAAGTAAGCTCTGGAGTAGGAGTCTGATTTAATGGTGCCTACTTGGCTCTGTAGCAGGGCTGTAAGAGGGTAATAAAATCCTTGTAGGATTTGGTGAAATCAGATAGAATGAATGGAGCATTAAACAAAACAAGTAACCCACAGATAAGCTGAATTCTTGCTTCTCTTCAGGTATTTGCCTTTTAACTGAATGAAGAGAAGAAAAAAGATGACAACTATGTCTTACTGTTACTTGAGCACTGGGGAAAAGTTAGGGTCCCAAGCCAACTGGAAAATGAGATTCTTTCCCATGTCTTCGCTCTCAGCTGAATTGAAGCCTGTGTTCTGTTTTCTGTTACACTAGTGGGAATCCTTTGTTGACTTAGACTAACAGCATTGCGATCTGAGACCAGAGAATTGCAGAGAGTGCCCATCTTCCATGAGCGCTTGAAAGAATTTGTCTTAGATCTGATTGAGAAATCTGACCATGGTGTTCAACAGTCTTCAGCATCCAAAAGACCTCCGACTGGCTTCTTAAAATGGGGTCTAGGAATTTCTGAGTATTTTGAAATGTGTCCTGCAATAAAGGGGGACACAGTTTTCAAGTTTAATATGGGTCATTTTGAATAAAAAATCAAATAGAATCAACTATGATAGTAATACAAGGATTTATGATTAATTTATCCCTGTTATTTAATCATCTCTTAGAGATTAAGAGTGTTGAGTTTGTGCACAACGTTCAGAAATGCCAAACTTTGTTTTGGGGTTCACAGTTCCCAAGATTGCTTTGTGCAGATTTTCCTCATGTTTTAAGTCTAAGCCACGGAGTTACTTTTGGACATTTTAATTGTGACCTCTATGGTCACAAACATATGATTACTAGGATTTGTTGTAGGAACAGCATTTAAATTGAAACTCTACATGTACTCTTTCTGGAAACTATGTATGCATGACATGAATGAGTCAAACTTAAGACATGCCATCTGATTATAACTCGGTGGGAGGGACAAAGTCCTTGGGCTTTGAACTAGGTAGATATAAATACAGAGCTGACTGGCAAAAGTCTGTTCAGAGGAAGGGAAGGCCCTGGATAGAGTGGGAAGTACTCCCAGTATCTTAAATAATAGGCACTCCAATATAATTATTAAAGCCAGAGTCCTCTGGGGAGTTCTTGGATTAAAGGATACCAGAGTGATACAGCCTTCTAGGGAAGGAAATATTTCTTTTTTAAGAGGAAAAATGAAAAAGACTCTAGAGTGAAAGTGAAGGAGATGAAAATCCTCATAGTCAACAGAGATTTCTACTGTTTAAGCACACAGCAACAGGGCCATAAAAGGCATATGTGCAGTATATCTGTAACCAAAGCAAACTGAAGCAGAGCAGAAGGGAAAAAGAAAGTTATGTTTGTAAATGGGAAGTTCTGAGAGCTCATTTAATCAAATAGTTACATTTCTTGTTCTGGAGACTGAAGCTTGCTAGAAAAGAACACGACCTATGGCAAGTAATTTGGGAATGAGGGGGAGGATTGAGTACCAACTAGCCAACAATATAAATAACAAATTTGTAAATGTATTGAAAGTAAGAAGCTTCTTATGGACAATCAGCCTGTTCATGGAGATGAGAGAGCAATTAGGGAAAATGAGAATTTTGCTGAATCAACCCAATATCTGTTTGTGCAAAAAAGAAGATCTGAAATACAGAGAAGGCAATCTTTTGAGTGACACTTGTATAAGAGAGCCATTTGATTCACAAATCAGGAAAGGGGTTTTCTTTTCCTTAATTCAGCTGATGCAAACAAAATGACCTCTTTATATCACAGTGTCCATAGGAATTTTTTTTCTTGTGTTTGTTGGACTTATTTTGTGATGCTGTCTAGGAGCTGTGGCAGAAAACTCTGTGGTTACAACAGTGATGATACTAAATGGAAGTGGGTGTGTATGTGTGTGTAAAAGATGGGAAAATCAGTCCTTTCCTTGAAAAAGGAAGAAATTGGTGATCTCCATCTCCCTGTCTTCTCCTTTACATCAACACTTGCTTATTCCTCTCTGAAGCAGTAATAAGATAAAGAAGCATGGTCCCATTGTTTACAAACAGAACGATCTCAACAGCACAGGCAACTTTCACTTTGTTAATACCCAGCTATCCCCCAGGATAGCCTTGTTTCAAGCACTGTGCCGTGTCTGAACGCTTCAGCCACTGCCTCTTCGGGCCTGAACCCTTGACCTGTTATAGCTAGTTTGTACCATCTTATTTACAAAGAAATTACTGAGAGACATTACCATGTGACATTGCATTTAGGTTTTCTTTGTGGGGTTTTTTTTGAGATATTATTGAATTATCATGAAAGGGTGGTAAACTCATGCAACTCATAGGCAGTTCAGGTATAACTCCATGCCTAAACTATCAGCTGAGCAAGATGTGGGCTGTGCTGGTGCAGAGTCTGCCGCAGAATCCAAATCTCTATCTGTCTGAAGTCACCAGGTTGTCCTGGAACTCTGCTGTGTGCCAAAGACTGGCTCTGTTAAACCTTGGCCGGGGAGAACTGATGAGGAGCCACCGTCCGCTTCAACCTTAAATGCTTCCGGAGCTCTCCCTCTCCACCGCTTTTCGTGTATCTTGTGACATGAAGATTTTGGTATGAAGCTTAGAGGTTTAGGCATTTTGGTCTGCTCTTTTATGGTGTTGTTCTTACAGGTATATAACGCTTGCTGGGTATGTTAGCTTTTCAGGCTTTTCAGTCTTCCATAACTTTTTGTTGGAGAAGGGAGTAATAATTTTTAATAGTTCTGCGTAGGCACTGGGGTTGATTCTGGTCTCATGACAATGTAAATTGGGAGAAATGGAATTGACGTCAGGAGAACTACCCACAGTCAAATTTGTTATTGAGCAATGCTTTTTTATACCATTGAAGTATTTATTCTTTGCAGAAAGTTTAAAAATTGTTCAAATGAGGCCCTTGGACTCTGCTCAAAGGTGAATTTTTTGGAAAGTTTGAGTGAAAACATTTCATCCATGTGTGAGTATGAGGAGAGTGGAAAACTATTTTTCCCTCCATAAAGACTTTTTGCTACCTTCATTTGAACAGCTCTGCAGCATGACTGGCTGAGCTCTGTGTGCTAGAATTTGGCATTGAAATAGCCATAACTATGAAGTGTCTTAGTTGTGGCTTTGATTTGGCTGAGTTACAAGCCTCAGAAAACCATGTACTCAGCATGCACTTCAGGGTTTTGTTTCTTCCTTCAAAGCTTGTGAAGGGGGCAGTCAAGAGGATTTGCTGTGAACACCTGAGTAGCTATAGAGCACGAAACTAGAGAAAGATACTGCTTTGAAGTGGCAGGGACACGTGTGGCTGGAAGAAGAACAGAAGACCTGGTAAAGCGCTTATGGCCTAAGAAAAGTTTCCGGGTGTTTTGCGATATGTGTGACTGAGACTCCAGTTCCTAGGACCTGCTGTCTCTGCTCCTCCAGGTCGTTTCGAAAGAAGCAAGAGAGGTTTCTGCAGGCTGAGCAGGGGGCAGGTATAAGACCAGACTCTGAGGTACGCTGGCACTACTTACACTCCTCTTGAGTGAAAAGGCTCAGGGGACAGGGAGTAAAACACGCTGTTGTTTCTCCATAGGATGTTGCAGCTGGTGCAGTTTACCAGTGATGTGACTGTGGTTTTGCAAGCAGCATTGCTTTGGAGTCTTTACAAATGGAAGGCTAAGGACTTGCTGTTCCTGAAGGAGATATGCCACCTAGATCTGAGATTATACAAAAGCATGCCATATCCTCTTGGACTGCACAGTTTGGGAAACAGTGCATGCCTATCTAATTGCAATCACATGTGAAGTGAGAGGTCAAGGGAAGGCTGGATGTGCTTCCTTAACTACATAATTTTTTGAATTAGCATTGTTAATTATGCAGCCTTATGAATCATTAATTTAGTTTTATGTATGGGAGCTCTGTTGCATTTCCTCTGGCATTTTACAGTGAAGCTGGTTAATACTTCCAATTACTTGAAGGCATCTATTTAGTTCTAGTGTCAGCGAAGACAGATTATGATGAACTTGTGTATCTGGTTCTTTACTGAGCTGCTACGGCATTGTCACATCTTTCAACGCTGTTCAGAGTGAGCGGGGAGCATGGCTTTTCCCTTTTGGCACAGGAATAAGGATTGCAAAGGTTGCAGACAGTGGAAGATCAGACATGCAGTGTGTAATGTAACATTTCTTGTGCTTTGATTAGTTAGTGGTTTGAAATTAAAATTTAATTTTTGATCCCAACAATTTTTCTTACTGGCTGACATGCAGTGACAGGGCACTCATTCATTTAAAGAATATAAATATCCAAGTTAATTTATTTCCAAATGAGGAACATGGAGGACCTGGCTCCCCTCGGTTACCCTCTGCATCAGCACGCAGCATGGAAAAGTATTGCCCCTGTGCTGATGGAAATGACTGCATGAGGTGTGTGCCTGTGAGGTGCTTTGTGCTGTAAAGGACCTTCAGTGTAGGTGAGATTGCAGCACGCTGAATGTTAAGCAGGTCTAAAGCACTCTCTGACAAACTAACTGTGTAACTGAGTGGAAAGCAGGAACTCAGGTGTGCACAGTGTAAAGGAGTACTACCAGGTGATTTTCATAGGGTAACTGTGGCAAAGAGCTCTCTGCAGCCAAGCTACAGGCCAGAGTCCACAGTCAGTAAAACACAATATAAAACTGATACGTGTTTGCATTTCTATAGTCCGCATTCTGCAGCTTTTGTGGCTCATCTGTGTGTGATTTTTTTTTTTAACAGTTTCAATCTCAAGAACTGTAGTCTGCAGCACCTGTTAGTTATCAAATTGAGGGCATATGCCATAAACAAAAAGCAAGAACTAGATGTGGTTATAAAGTAACCAGACATATAATAATTAATGAGATAGTCTTAATAGAAACAGCATTTATTTCCTTTTGTAAGCATGCACTTCTAATGCCTCATCCATTGCAGGGGTGTCTCCTTGGACAGGCTTTATTCTATGTGATAGATTCTCGTATTTTCTACAGGATGAACAGACAGACTGTCTCGTGGAATCCTCTCTTCCATTTAACAGTTGCACATGTATAGGTAGTGCCCTTGAGGTGGTAGCCACTGCTTCTTAAACAAAAACCCCAAAACAGAAAAAAAAGAAAAATATGTAATATTGTAAAACCATTTAATGCAAAGGCTGGGTTACTAGGAAATGTCTGGCATTTCCAACATGCAAACAGTTCTAGCCCCCGGCACAATCAAGCACCAGACAGTGGAAACTGCTTGAGCTGGCACTGCCATTGAAAGGAACGTCTTGAAACCATGGCCTGACTTATGGTTTTTGTAATGCAAGGAGTGTTCTCCCTCTTTTGGGAAAAAAATAAGGAGGCAGTTGTGTGTTTCTCTCTCCTATCTCCCACTGAGCATCCTTTCCCAGTAAGGCTCGTTTGCATGCAGCTCTCTGGTACCTGGCTTCTTTCCTTTTAGGCTGCTCGATGCCTTTCTCTGGTAGCGAAGCTGTCTGGGACGATTCTTACATCACCTGGTTACTTTGTCCTTTTCCTTTGCTGTCCCAAATATTTGCCTTATTTGGGTATATCTGGCTTCTGTTTCCTCTTCTCATTCTGCTAGGCCCCTAGCAGAGGCAGTAAGACTGGCTGTTCTTCATTTCCAGCTGGTTTGTAGGTCTTTTGCTTTGTCTTCTCATGGAAGTGTCTGCATGCCAGCTGTAGCAACAGCTGAAAACAAGGAAAAATCATCACTCTGTGACTAACTTATTTCTCCGTGGACAGTCGGCAAGTTCTCGTTGGGCTTAAGTGGTCAATGATCTGCAGTTTGAGAACTTTCCAGACCTCAAAGTATTTTCTTAGATAACATTTCACTGTGAGAAGTGTAAGGTTGCATTCACAAGTGGATTTGTATTTCTTTCTTGTTGCAAGGGGGAGGGAATACATGCTCAGATGTATTAGAGGAACAATTCTGATTCAGTAGAAAGGGCAGGCACAGAGCTTGATTATGGCAGGAATGTAGCTATTGCATGTGAACATGATTTGGAAAGAACCAAATATTTAATGGTGGGATATGGGGTGGTTTGGGGGGATATGGGGGATATAAGAGGTATTTTGAAATGTTATGGGGGGGTTTATCCCCCACAAGATCCCTCCCAGTACCCCAGCAGCCCCCACTGGACCCTTCTTGCACCCCATTACTGTCCCCCAGGACCCCAACATCTCCCCCAGAAACCACCCCCAGGAGACCATTAGACACTCCCCCCTCCCCCCCCCCGACACTAAGAATCCCCTGAACTCCCCGATGACCCCAATAACACCCCCCAAGCACCAAGACCCTCCACCAATATCTCCCTCAAAACACCCCCAGGACCCCAGTACCTCCCCCAGAACCCCCCTCCAGGATGTCCCCAATCCCTCCACCTCGGACACCAATATCTCCCTCAAGACCCCCCCCGAGGACCCCAATTACATCCCAAAACCCTCCAGGATCCATCCCCCCCCCCCCCCCCCCCGACTCCATTACACTCCTTCTAGGACCCAAATAACCCCCCCAGGAGCCCAATAACCCCCACAACTCCCACAGAACCCCAGTAACACCCCCCCAAGAATCCCCCCGGGTCCCCAATCCCCCCTCACGGCACAGGCAGGAGTGTGGCCAGATGCTGGGGAGGGACAACGTGCTGGAGCCCCCCCGGGGGTCCCCCTGGCCCCCACAGGGCCTACTTCCTGCTGACAGTCTGCGAGGGCTTATGGTCTGCAGTGAAGCGGCCTAGGCAGGAGGTCCTCCAGCTCTCTGTGGTCTGCACTGAGGGGTGTTCCAGGAAGAGAGTTTGGTTCACCCAGCAAGTGGGAATTCCTCCTTTTAAAACACTCGCTTTGTTCTGGATGGCTGAATGAATAGTCTTCCTGCAAAGGTGGCACCAGCACCAGCACCAGCACCAGCACCAGCAGCACCAGCACCAGTGGTGGTGGCTCCGGCCTAGCAGTGGGTGAGTGCAGGGGCTGGGGCCGATTTCCCTGGAGGGGGTGGTGGGATTGCCGGGGAAGGGGAAGCTTTGGTCTAAAACCCCAAACTTTTTCATGGTTCTGACTTTTTTTTAAAAAAAAGGTTTGTTGTCACAGTTCAGGCTGTTCAGATGTTCTGATGTGTGACTGTGCTTGTCCTTTTACCTTGAACTTGGTGGGTCTTTGCTGTCTGTAAGGGTCTGTTGTGTCTGCAGGGTTTATCTGTCAGGTTACCCCAGGGAAAGTGAATTTTAGCCCTTTATTTTTACTTCAAGTGTGAAAGAAGTGACGCATTTAATATTTTCTGCTCTCTGTGGTGATTTGGGTTGGGTGGGTTCAAAGTGATGAAACACCTCAGAGTGGTGCTTCAGAGGGTGCCAGTCACCAGAGCCAAGAGGTGCTGATCAGAAACCGGCATTAAGCCCGAGGGTGAGAGCTGGCCCAGGCAGGGGGGTGTGCTGGAGCCCAGCCCCTTTGCAGAGTCCTGCTGCTTCTCTGGCTTTCTGGACAAAGCTCAGTTTCTGTGCTGAGCTTCTAATTTGCACCTTTCCCAAAAGACAAATCCTGTTTTTTTCAAGTTGGAACGACCCTGCTCTGCTTTCAGAAAAGAATCTTTTGACATCTGCAGGCAGAGCAGAAGTCTCACACAATGAAGGTACAAGAAGTAATTGAAAAGTAATTAAAGGACAAGTTTCTGTGTGCTGGGATCCTGGGAGTGCTTCTAGTTGTGAAATCCGGCAGCAGCAGTTGCTCTGAGACTGCAAACAGCCGGCAGAGCTCCTGCCGTGGGTGTCACTGCTTCAGCCTCCCCCGTCAGCTGCTCCTTCATCTCCACCTCTCTGCTCTGCACCAGCTCTGCATAAAATAGTCGCTTTTCACTGCATGTAGCTGTGGATTGCTGTAAACGTGATGTAACTGGCTGCCACCGTTCTTCTTTGCAAGCTTGTCCCGCCCGATGTGCTGTCGGTCTGCAGATCGTCACCTCGTTCCTAGGTGAGTGTTGGTGCTTCTCCTGGGGTCTCCTGTGCATCTTCTTAAATGTTGACAAAATGCCCGTGTGGAAATAGAATTAATCATCAGAATAATTGATAAGGAAGAATTAATGAAGATTTAAACAAAACCAGGCTCCTGTCCAGAACACCGGTGTAGTTCATCTTGCCTGTTTTTCCTTCCCGTCACTATCAAGCTCCTGTTCAGTTCTGCTTTGCCCTGCATCTCTGCTTGTTCTCATCCCGATTTCATGTAGCCAGGCAGACCGACTTCCTCCACCTCCTTTTCTCTGGTTTTCTCCCTGTGAAATCTCTTTTCTGTAATTGCCTGGTCTTCGTGGAAACACTCATTTAAAAACTGCTCTCGCAGGTTCCCCCCTTTCAGGAGGTGCCTGTGGCTGCAGGGATGCCGTGTGAAGCAGGTGGGACAGGGCTGGTGTCTGCTCCGGGTCGGGGTTCGCACCCCTCGGGTGCTGCGGAGAGGCAGGGTGCTGTGGGCTCACGGCGGTAGCTCGAGGTCGGAGCAGAACGTGGTCTTTGGGGAAAACGTGAGTTTTCCTGAAGTGACTCCCTATCCCTAGGGCGGGCTGGCAGCCTGCAGCCGGCGTGTGCCCCGTGGGGGGAGCTGGCCGGGGGGCTGTCAGGGGAGCGGAGAGCTCTGACAGCACCTTTCTGGGGCGCTGGATGGGACAGGCTGGGGAGGTCTTGAGCTTTGTGTGTGGTGGTCAGGGGAGACCATGCAGCAGGTGGAGCCGGCTCGTCTCTGATGGACCTTTTGAGGCAATTCCTGTTGGGGATTTAGGTTTTAGGACAGTTAACTGAAATTTTGAAGTTAGTTTCTCCTTTCACAAGTCCACCTTTACAGAAAGATTCTTATGCAGTGGTATCTTATCCTTATCTATGTATTTTGATAGGATTCTTAAACACTTATGTTGTCTTCCTACTAAACTTTCTAAGCTAACCAAAGAGAGTCAGTCTGTATTTGCCAAGAACGTGTACTAGCTGCAGCGTACAGGGATTCACAGGGAAGGATGTTGCATGCTGAGTAGTTATGAAGACTAGTCCGAACATACTCTTAGCATATGTCATGTTATAGGCAATTCCTTTTGAAGTAAAACTAAGGTTTGTGTCATCTATATGCATGACAATTATAAAAATATGATTTTAGGCCTTAGTCGTAACCTGGGCAGGCTCAAAGGGTGGACAGAAGACTTACTGTCACCATCAGTTTCCTTCTGTTTTATAACTAGAACAGCTGGTCTAATGAAATACTCTAAAACTTTGAATCTACTTTTTTGTAAAAGAAACTATTTGTTTCCTATCTTACTCATGCCCTTAAATGTATTCTGTGAAACTCTGATGATTTTTTTTCTTTCGGGTATAAAATAAGGTTGTCTACATTGCTTGCTGTGGCAGTATCATTAGTATAATGAACAGAGGTATCAGTAGCAAAGCTCAAAATGTCAGCTTGAAAATACCATTGAAGTCAAATAAAATGGAATTAAACTTGAAGATAAGTCAGTTTTTCAACTTAAACAATGGTCTTGTATTTCTGTACAGATGTCTTCTACAAAGTTGTTTAGAAACGTATACCCCTTAAGAAAGCAAGAATCTACTTCAAGTAAGAAGTCAGCTAAAAAGAAAGATGGAACACTACGAAAAACTGGAGATTTTTTCCCAAGTTCTCCTGTTATTATTCACTCTAAAGGTTTGTACAGAATAAATGAGGCTTATTCCATGTTATCTGGGTATTGCTCCAGCTCTCTGTGGTCTCTCTGATATGGGGGGGGTTTGTGGGATATGGGGGCGTGATTTGAGGGTCTATGGGGGGGTTTAATGTGATTTTCTGGAATATGGGGGTGTTTGGGGGGGAAATGTGGGGGTGATTTGGGGGGATCAGGGGGGTTTTGGGGGGATATAAGGGTATTTTGTAAGGATATGGGGGTTTGGGGGTGATATGGGGAGGTTTTGAGGTGATTTGTGGGGATTTGGGGAGGTTTTGAGGTGATTTGTGGGGATTTGGGGAGCTATGGGGGGTTTGGGGGGGATTTGGGGGGATATGGGCATATATGGGGAAGTTTTGGGGTGATTTGGGGGAATATGACGGGTTTGGGGTGATTTGGTGGGATATGGGTGTTTGGGGGATATGGAGGATATAAGGGGTATTTGGAAGGATATGGGGTTTTGGGGGTGATATGGGGAAGTTTTGAGGTGATTTGTGGGGATTTGGGGAGATATGTAAGGGTTTGGAGGGTTTGGGGGCATATGGGGTGTTTGGGGGGATATGGGGAGGTTTTGGGAGTGATTTAGGGGATATGGGGGGGTTTAGGGATGATTTGGGGGATATAGAGGAGGTTTGGGGGGTATAGTTGGTTTGGGGGTGATATGGGGGGTTTGAGGGGATACGGGGGTGTTTTGGGGTGATTTGGGGGGTTATGGGCTGTTTTGGGGTGATATGGCGGGATATGGGAGGTTTTGGGGTAATATGGGGATATGGGGAATATAGGGAAATTTTGGGGTGATTTGAGGGGATATGGGGGGGTTGTGGTGATATGGGGGTTGTCTGGGGTGATTTGGGGGTGCTAAGGTCTGTGGGGAGCACTGTGGGGGCGCGGTTTGGGGGCACCCCCCCCTTTCCGCCCCCTCTTGTCCCGCAGCCGCCCTGACGCATTTTGGGCAGCGTCTGTGCGTGGTGGTGTACCCCCCCCGCCCCAGCGACCCCCCCATCTCTGCCGGTCACCCCCGCCAGCCCCTCACTTCCCCGCCCCCCCCGAGCCCAGTGGGTTGCTCTCCCCCCACCCCACAAGTGCCTTAAACCTGCCGGGGGGGGGAGTTGGGGGGGGCGTGGCTTTTGGAAGTCCCACCCCCATTTTATTTTTGGTGTATTGTGGGGGGTTTTCTGTCGGGGGGAGGGGGGGGTCCTAAGGGAATAAAGAACATTGCAGTGAAGGTGTGGGGTGGAGTCGGTGTCAAGGTGGGGGGGGGGGGGGGGCTGTAGGTCCTACAGAAATATTTGGGGGAGGCTGTGAGCCTTCAGGGGATCGGGGAGTGAGGCTGGGGGGGCTGTGAGCCTCCAGCTGCCTTCTCAGCAAACCAGGCTGCCCCGGTGTGCCCCGGCACGGCCGTCTTCTCCAGCTGAAGCTTTGTTTTGGCTCTTTAGAGCATTTTTTATTTGTTTATTTACTTGTTTATTGACTTAAAAAATCAAAGGCAAGCTGAGCTCCTGCTCAGTACTGTGCCTGCGGGCCATCTAAAAGGTATTTGTACCCCGTGGGGCTGGCGGGGAGACCCAGCACTACGGCTGCCCCCTTCACCCACCAGAAACCCCCGGCCGGCTCCTTACTTTGGGAGCGTTTAGTATTTCCCTGTGCAGAGGAAAATTCAGTTGGGGGAAATCCCCTGGCAAAGCTGCGCCTGGCGCTGCTGCAGGACTCCAACCCAGGAGTGGGTGCAGCATTTGAGGGGAGTGTTTCTACCGCCCAGAGGGGACATTTGGTTTGTACCATTGCCATGAGTTCGGGGGCTCTGAGGAAACTGCCCGACAATCCGTGTGCAGGGATGAGGGCCACGGGGGACAGCGAGCTGCCGGGGACGGTGGCCCCATAAGGACCTTCAGCCCTTCCTGGCCACCATGCCCTGCCTACGTCTTGCCCTCACCGTGAGCTCATGGCGCTGCTCCTGGAAGAAACCCAAAACTCCACAGGACGTGGTGCTGGGCAGCCTGCTCGAGCTGAGCCTGCTTGAGCCCAGCTTGGACCAGACGACCTGGACGGGCTCCGTCCAACCTCCACCCTCCCATGTGACTCTGGGCTTGGGTTTCCCTCCTACAGCACCTCGACTCAGCCCTGACGCCCACTGGGAAGGGTGCTGGGACAAGGGACCATCCCAAACTCCTCCCCCAGGATCCATCACAGAACAACAGCCACCACTCCAGAATGTCTTGTGGCAGACTCGGTCACAAGAGAGAAAACACCTTTTTATTCCAAACAGCAATGCTGGGGGCCCCAAAGTCAGCAGATCAGGCGGTGACAATGAATCGGCACCTGCAAGGACAGAGTCAGAAAGCTCTGGTGAGTCCCTGGTGGCAGGAAGAGGCAGGGTTTTGCTGCCCTTTCTGGGGAACACCGTGTGTGAGGAATTGCTGACGGCCCAGAGCAGAGAGCTGTTGCTGGCGCTGGCTACGGGGTGGCTCTGGCGCCTTGTCCCCCAGACAACGCCCTTCGAGCCCCGAGCGCGCGCAGAGACGCGCAGTGCCCCTGTGCCACACCGCAGGGCTCGGCCGGGAGCCCCTGGGCCCTGCCAGGGAGTTATTTCCAGACCCCGCGCAGCACCGTCCCTCGCTGTCCCTCGCCAGCGCGTTGGGCTGACGCAGAGGAGTGTGGAGAGGTGTGAAAGATGGGCAGAGAGCCCGGCACGCACCTGGGCTGCCCGACCTGCTGCGCCTTCCTGCGTCTTTTCGCTGGTCCGTCGCCAGAAGCACCTTCTCTCTTCCTCCTCTTCTTTTCCGCGCAGCTTTCACTCTCTTCTCCCCAGGTCTCTCTTCTCTTCCGGCTCCTCTTCTTCTCCTCGTCCTGGGCAGAGCCTGCAAATCTTTCCATCCCACAGTGGGATTAGATAGGGAAAGCCACGACCCAGTGGAGTCAGTTCTGATTTTAACCAAAGCGAGCTCATTTTACCTTCTTTCCTCTGGAAACCTGGCCAGTTGTTCTGGGCGCCCCAGGGAGTCTGCCATGCTCTCAGGGGTGGTTGGAGGCAAAGCTGGCGGTGCCTAAACCAGAAATGTCACAGTTGGCATGTGGCAAGGGGTGACCTGGAGTGGTAAGCGACTCTTTGCTAAATTGGTACCTGAGATCTCCAGAGGAGATGCCTTGGGCTGGTTTGCATCAGCCACAGTTCACACAGTCCCCCTGCTGACCCCCAAATAGACCTGAGGAAGCTCTGATGAAGTAGGGCCTGAGCAAAACCCCCCTGAAGTTGACAGCTGCTCCCCTCTGCCTCTTTGTAGGCATTTTGTGGGCCTTTGGTTTGATTAAGCACCTGCCGAGTGCATTTGAGACACAACCTTGCCCATTTCCCTTGCTATGTATCATCCCAAGGGGTGGAGGAATAACCCAAACCCACACCAGCTCTACTGCCAGGCAGAGGCACAGCAGCGACTCCCCTCCTACCCCAGACACGCTGTCACCGTGTTTGGGGAGCTGACGTACCTCTCCCACTTCAGACTCCACCGCCGTATCTCCCCCAGCTTCCGTGAGGACACCGAGCAGAGAGGGGGGTGCATGTGGCAAAGCTTCTGCCTGGTGCTCGGTGTCCACTTTGCCTGCAGGGACAATTTTCTCTTCCAAACTCAGGTCTAGAAAGCAAAAGCATGTGCAACATGGTGACTTCTTGGAAGCAAACTGAGCTAAAGCAACCCCCACCCAAAGCCCTACACTTCTGTGGTCAGCCCTCCGATGCCCTGTCTGCAGGCTTCAGCTCATCCTGCAGAGGAAAACGTTCATGTTTGGAGAGCAGTGGCCAAAGAGAGGCCACAGGACAAGCGGGGCTGAGAGGACAACACTCGATGCCCAGCCCTGTCAGAAGCAACACGGAGGTTTCTGGTGTCCCAAGCCCCAGCCGGTGCCAACCCTCAGTCCCCCCTCTCACCTCTGAATCTCTCCAGGGGGGCCGGCAGCTCCTTGTCTGCTGGGCTGGAAAGGCTGCCCGCGTCCTCCTCAAAGAGATCCCTGCAGTTCTCCACCAGAAACTCCACCAGCACGTTCACCTGCACACATCAAACGGTGGGTCTCAATCCCACTGCCTGAGAAGGGACCAAGCAGCCTTTCCCACCCCTGCCCCCTGCTCCTGCCCAGAGCCTGTGGCTGTGGGGCTGCTCCTCCAGGCAGCCACCCCGACAGCATTTGCTGGTGGGAGGAGGCCTGCAGAGCCCTCTGCGCAGCCAAGCGCTGGTGGGCCGGGAAGGCTGCCCTGGCGGGTGGGATGTGTACCTTGTGGGTCACCTCCAGCATGGCCTCCAGTGGGAGCAGGTCCGCGTGGGCTGGGCTCAGCAGGTTCGGCCCAACGCAGACAGCCAGGTTGCTGCAGCCCATCCTGCTGGTGGCTGCGTGGTGGCCGATGTGCTGGAGGAGGGACAGCAGCCGCTTCAGGAGGAGGAGGTTGGCTGCAGGCAACTTCTCGGCCACCCTGGGGGAACAGGAACACGGCGCTAATAAAGCAGATGTTGCCCACAGCGTTCCCCAGAGTCGCCCGAGGCCGGCGGGAGCCAGCGCAGCTTTCCAGGTGCTCTGGGCCAGCGGTCAGGGCTCCTGCTCAACAGGCAGGCTGCTGCCCACACTTACGCTCTCAGCTCCCGGATCTTATCCTCCCTGCTGGCCTTCTGCATCGCCGCCATCCAGTCCTCGTACAGGTCGGTCACGAGGAGCTTGCAGGGGATGCTCCGCAGGAAGTCCTGCAAGGCCCAGGGCTCCAAGTGAGCCTTTGAGCACTCGGGGCCAGCCAGGAGCTCCTCCAGCCGCAGGGCAGAAGCGCTCACCTTCAGGATGGCGGCCAGCAGCAGCGCGGGCTGGCTTCCCAGGTCGACGTCTGCACCGCAGTCCAAGGCCTCCCGCAGCTCCCGAAGCTCTGTCCCACCGGCGGCTCTGCGGAATATCCCCTCCGTCGCTGGTCCTTCCTCCTTCAGCACAGCCAGCAGCTCCTGCAGGAGAGGCAGGAGGACAGTTGCGTGGCTGAGAAGCCGCCTTCCAGCGGTGGTGGCCACAGCACTGCCCCAGAGCTGGCTCCGTGCTGGGGGTGAAGAGCCCAGTGCCCCATCCCCGGAGCTCCTGGGGACACCCGCTGCCCCTCCGGAGCCTGCGGAGGGAGGGCTGGGGACCCCCTGGACAGGCTGGCTGACCTGGATGGGCCGGGGCAGTGTGCCATCCTCCCCGCAGAGGGCTGCCAGGGGCTGCCCAAAGAGCGCCCTGCTGCAGCCGGAGCCCGCCTGCCCTGGCGCCGGGGCAGCGGCCGAGCTCCGGCGCAGAGCAAAGGGCCAGGGCAGCCCCCTCCTCCTCCTCCTGCTGCTGCTGATGATCCCTCCTGTTGCAAAGGAAAAGAGAGCAAGAGCCCGTCAGTGGATGCCGCCAGGCCAGCGCTCCCGGAGCCTGCCCTGCCCTGCCCTGCCCTGCCTGCAGCACAGTGCTGAGTGGTGTGGCAGGACAGGCAGGGAGCTGGCAGCTGGAACCACGGCTCCGGCTCCACAGCTCCGGCTCAGGGGCTCCTGGGAGCATGGGACAGCCTGCCCCAGTCCTGGCCTGTCCTCCTCCAGGCTGTGGGCAGCACCAGAGGCTGCGTGTCCCTGCAGAGCCACGTCCATCGGCCGCTGCCCAGCGCTGTCCTTCCTTCTCCGGCTGACGTCCTCCCTCAGGCTGCCCAACCTGCATGGGGACACTCAAGGGACACGTGAGCACAGCCCAGCCGCTTGCAGGAGGGGCTTTTTTTTCCCAAACTCACCTGGTGAGCGGCAAAGTCCCCCTTCACTGCTAGACAGGACCGTCGGAGGCCCTTGCTTGAGATCAGCCTGCAAGAACCCAGCACCAGCAGCCTGAGCACCACCGAGTGGGGACCCTCTGCCCTCACAGGCCCCCTGCCCCGTGTGGCAGGTTTCCTCCCAGTGCCACCAGCGAGGATATGCCGGCATTCCTGGTGGCTCCTCAACCCTCCCCACTCCCTGAATTGCACCAAGGGACCCTCCCTCTTTCCCTCCCTCCTCCCTCGCAAGCTCACCCCACTGCACGCCCATCCCTGCACCCCAGCACAGCCAGAGGGGAAAGGCAGCCGTTCTCACCTCTGTCTGGTGCTCCACCAGCCTCTCCAGGCTCCTGGTGCTGAACAGCCTCCCCTGGCAAGAGAGAAGCAGTGGCAGAAGGTGAGCAGTGATGCCTGTGCTGCTCAGCTGGAGGAGCAGTGCTGGGGACAGCGCCCAGGCCAGAGAAACACTCACGGCATGGCGGCGGCTCAGCTGCTTCTCCAGGAGCTTGAGTGACGGGACAAGGTTTACTCGGGGCTTCTTGGCTCCATCGGGTGTCCTGTGCACCAGGAAGGGACAGGGAGAGAGCTGGGTGAGCCTCAAGCCGCCTCTTCTCTCTCATCAGGCAGCTCTCCATGAGAGCTGCCTGCAGCTGCGGAGGCACCTCTCCCCAGCTGGGGAGCTGTGTTCCCCCATCTGGCTGTGCCTGCAGCACCCCCCAGCTTACCCCAGCAATGTCTGCACCCACAGCTCCTTCAGCGCCTGGGAGCTGCAGCAAGAGGAGAAACAGCGTCAGGCCCCGCTGCCCCCCAGCCCGTGGGCAGAGGCGGACGCCTGCACAGCCCTGCCCCGTGGGGAAGGACACAGGGGCAGGACGAAGCCCCGTGGGGTGGGACAGAGCCGCTGCCCAGACCCTGGCTCCCTCTGTCCTGCCACAGCACCTGCTTTGGCCCTTCCCTTCTGGGGATCAAAAGGTGACCAGGGGATGCAGGACGCAGAAATGCCCCCCATCCCTCCCTGCCAGCGTGCTGCCTGCTCCCTGCCCAGGCTCTGCACGGAGGGCAGAGGCCCTTCACAGGAACCTCTCCTGCCCGGCTGTGGGATGTGGCACCACGACTCACCGGAAAGTGGCAGTGCAGGAGCCCCTGGGCCAGAGGAAGATGAGGGAGCTCCTCTCCTCGCGGCTGCCGACACCCTCCACCTCTTCCTCCCACGCCGCCTCCTTCCCGTCACTCAGCACCCACAGCTGGTCCAGGGCCAGGCGGAGCTGTGGGCGCAGGGTGGTGCCACCTCTGAAGAGAGCAGAGGCAGGCAGTGAGCTGGAGGTGGCCTCCTTGGGGTGCCCCCCCGGGCAGAGCCCTGCTCCCCTCCTGCCCTTGGGATGGGCATTGGTGCATCCAGCACACAGGTCCTGGGGCCGGGGGCCAGGGTGTCCCAGCCCTTGAGCCGGGGCCAGGGATGGGGCAAGGGCAGCTCGGTCGGAGGGTCTTACCGCAGCTTGGTGACCACCAGTTCCTCCTGGAGGAGGAGAAGGCGCCTCTCGCTCCTCTTGCAGCCCCGGGTCAGCTGCACGTCTGCGCTCAGCACCGGCTCTGCATCGGCGAGAGCGTCCCTGCGGAGCAGAGCACGGCAGGCATCAGAAAGGCCGCTGCTGCGGGGCCCGGCCGTGCCCCTCTGTCCCCGAGCTGCAGGGGGAGCTCACCTGGAGCCACAGCAGCCGTTGGCCTGGCCCATCCTGCCCGGGACAGGAGGACCCTCGCTGTGCACCACGGATGCGGCCCAGCCGGTGACAGCGAGGATGGGAAGCGGGTTGCCGGAGCCTGGTCAGCGCTGCTCGGCCAGACCCTGCCTCCTCCCAGTGCCGCTCCGTGCCAGCACAGCTCCGTGCTGCCGGCACTGGGGGCTGTTGGCTCCAACTGACTGACAGCCCGAGCCCAACGGACAGTGGGAGGGGCCACGGGCTGGGCGTTCTCTCCAGCATGGCCCCGCCTCTCTAGCATGGCCCCGCCTCTCCAGCATGGCCCCGCCTCTCTTGCCCTGGGGAGCCCAGCGCAGGACGGAGCAGAGGGAAGGACCCCCCCTCCCTCCACCTGCTGGCAATGCCTCTTGCCTTGGGCTTCCCCGCTGGCTCCCGGGCTCCAGCTGCACTTGCTGCCGCTGCTCACCACCCTCTGGCCTTCGCTGGTCAGCCACTTTCTACCCACCTCCCCCTCTCCTCAGCCAGCCCACGCTGCTTCAGCGTCTCCACGGGGCTATTCTGGCAGACGCTGCGGAAAGCCTTCCTCACGTCTGGGTGGACAGTGGCCACCGCACTCCTCTCGTCTCCCCAGCCAGTCATTTCACCACAGAAGGTTATTAGGTGGGGCCAGCAGGGTTTCTCCTGCTGACTCCATGCTGACGCCTAGTTCCAATGACCTTCGTTCCTTCATGTTTCCAGGACGTGCTGCGGCATTCCCAGCACCTCCATGAACACAGGAGCCCCTTTTCTCATCCAATATAATAATACGTTCAGGGTACCTGGTCCTATCTAAAACTGCTATGGAAATACTTGCGTGCTTGGCCTTAATCCAGGCGTGGTTTTTTCAAGCCTCTCCAAGGACGTGACTGTGAACACTATAGTAACTATTGAACAAGATGTGCGGGCTTTGTCCTCATGAGTCTACACGAGAGGGGAGAAGCAGCTGTGGTGGGGCAATTCCCCCCCTGCTTGCGGCGCCGCTTGGTGCTCGGTGTGATTCCAACCCCTCTCCTGGGCCACACACCAGCCGAGGGTGGTGTGGATTGTACATGGCAGGGGACTAAAGCCTGCAGCTCGTCGAGGCTGAACTGGAGTTCAACTGCCCGTTGGCCAGGATCCCGCAGCCCTCGTCATGATGGTGCCTGGGACACACACACACAGACACACACAGAGTGACAGAGAGGGGTGTCTTGGGAGGAACCAGGCACCTGGGGAGTCCCCAGCCCGACTCTGAGGGAACCCAGGTGTCCGGGGGGTACCCTCGTGTGTGTGTGGGTCACTGGAGTGGAGGTTGGTCACGGGGGTATTTGGGGAAGTTTTGGGGTGATTTGGGGTACATGGGCTGATTTGGGATGATATGGGGGGCTTGGGGGCATATGGAGAGGTTTTGGGGGTGATTTAGGGTATATGGGGGTTTTTGGGGTGGTTTGGGGGGTATGGTGGTTTGAGGGGATGGGGGTGATTTGGGGTATATATGGGTGTTTGGGGGGATATGGGCAGGTTTTGTGGAGATTTGGGGGTATTTGGGGAGATATGGGGGATTTAGGGGGGATTTGTGGGGGTTTGGGGGTATGGGGAGATTTTGGGGGTGATTTAGGGGATATGGGGAATTTTGGGGTGATTTGTTGGGATACGGGTTGTTTTGGGGTCATATGGGGGATATGGGGGAATATGGGGGTGTTTTAGGTTTATTTGGGGGTTTATGGGGGTTTTGGGGGATGTGGGGTTGATTTGGGGGGATATGGGGTTTTTTAGGGGTGATTTGCTGAGATATGTGGGGGTTTGGGAAGATATGGGGGATATAAGGGGGACTTTAGAAGGATATGGGGGGTTTGGGGTGTAATGGGCAGGTTTTGAGATGATTTGTGGGGATATGGGGAGATATGGAGGGTTTCAGTGGGTTGGGTGGATATGGGGGATTTTGGGGGCATATGGGGAGGTTTTGGTGGTGATTTGGGTGATACAGAGGAGGTTTGGGGGGTATAGTGTGGTGGTGATATGGGGGTGTTATGAGACATGGAGGGTTTTTGGGGTGATCTGGGGGGTTATGGAGTGCTTTGCTGTGATCTGGGGGATATGGGGCGATATGGAAAAGTTTTGGAGTGATTTGGGGGGATATGGGGGGTTTTGGGGTGATTTTGGGGGATATTGGAGTGGTTGAAGTAGTTATGGGGGTGATTTGGAGGATATGGGGGGGTTGGGGTGATATGGGGTGATGGGGGGTTGGGGGGTATGGGGTGTGATTTGCGGTGATATGGGTGGTTTTTGGCATGATTTGGTGGGATATGGGGGGGTTTGGGGGTGATTTGGGGGCTATTTGGGGGGATATGGGGGGTTTGGGGGGATATGGGGGGTGATTTTGGGGGGATATGGGGGATATAAGGGTTATTTTGAAGGATATAGGGGGTTTTGCGGTGCTACGGGGAGGTTTTGAGGTGATCAGGGCGGATTTGGGGAGATATGGGGCTTTGGGGAGATATGGGGAAGTTTTGGGGTTGATTTAGGGCATATAGGGTGTTTTGGGGTGATTTGGTGGGATATGGGGGAGTTTGGGTGGATATGGGGTGGTGATTTGGGGGCATATGGGGGGATTTGGGGGGCTAGGAGGGGTTTGGGGGGCATATGGGGAGGTTTTGGGGGTGATTTAGGGGATATGGGGAATTTTGGGGTGATTTGTTGGGATATGGGTGGCTTTGGGGTCAGATGGGGGATATGGGGGGATATGGGGGGTTTAGAGCTATTTGGGGGTTTGGGGAGTTTTGGGGGATATGGGGGGGTGGTTTGGGGGGATACGGTTTATTTGGGGGATATTTGGTGGGATATGTGGGGGTTTGGGGGGATATGGGGGATATAAGAGGGACTTTGGAAGTATATGGGGTATAATGGGCCGGTTTTGATATGATTTGTGGGGATATGGGGAGATATGGAGGGTTTGGGGGGGTTGGGTGGATATGGGGGGTTTGGGGGCATATGGGGAGGTTTTGGTGGTGATTTAGGGGATGTGGGGAGGTTTTGGCACGATCTGGGGGGATATGGGGGATTTGGGGGTGATTGGGGGGATATGGGGGTGATTTGGGGGGATATGGGTGGGTTTTGGGATGATTTGGTGGGATAAGCGGGGTGTTGGAGATATGGTGTGATTTAGGGGCATAAAGGGGGGTTTCAGGTGATTTGGGGGGATATGGGGGGTTGGGGGGATATTGTGGGGTGATTTAGGGGATATGGGTAGTTCTTGGGGTGATTTGGGGGGATATGGGTGGGTTTGGGGCCATATGGGAGGTTTTGGGGTTGATTTGGGATATATGGGGGGTGGGGGGATATGGGGGATATGGGAGGGTTTGGGGGGATATGGCGGGTGATTTGGGGGGATATGGGTGGTTTTGGGGGTGATTTGGTGGGATATGGGGATGTTTGGGGGGATATCGGGTGGTGATTTGGGGGTTATATGGGGGTGTTTGGGGGTATATGGGGGATAGAAGTGGTATTTTGGAAAGATATGGGGGGGTTGGGGTGATATGGGAAGGTTTTGAGGTGATTTGGGTGTATTTAGGGAGATATGGGGCATTTAGGGGGGATTTGGTGAGATATGGGGGCTTTGGGGGTGATTTGGTGGGATATGGGGTGCTTTGGGGGTATATGGGAGATATAAGAGGTATTTTGAAATGTTATGGGGGGGTTTATCCCCCACAAGATCCCTCCCAGTACCCCAGCAGTCCCCACTGGACCCTTCTTGCACCCCATTCCTGTCCCCCAGGACCCCAACATCTCCCCCAGAAACCACCCCCAGGAGACCATTAGACACTCCCCCCTCCCCCCCCCGACACTAATAACCCCCTGAACTCCCCGATGACCCCAATAACACCCCCCAAGCACCAAGACCCTCCACCAATATCTCCCTCAAAACACCCCCAGGACCCCAGTACCTCCCCCAGAACCCCCCTCCAGGATGTCCCCAATCCCTCCACCTCGGACACCAATATCTCCCTCAAGACCCCCCCCGAGGACCCCAATTACATCCCAAAACCCTCCAGGATCCATCCCCCCCCCCCGACTCCATTACACTCCTTCTAGGACCCAAATAACCCCCCCAGGAGCCCAATAACCCCCACAACTCCCACAGAACCCCAGTAACACCCCCCCAAGAATCCCCCCAGGTCCCCAATCCCCCCTCACGGCACAGGCAGGAGTGTGGGCAGATGCTGGGGAGGGACAACGTGCTGGAGCCCCCCCAGGGGCCTCCTGGCCCCCACAGGGCCTACTTCCTGCTGACAGTCTGCGAGGGCTTATGGTCTGCAGTGAGGCGGCCTAGGCAGGAGGTCCTCCAGCTCTCTGTGGTCTGCACTGAGGGGTGTTCCAGGAAGAGAGTTTGGTTCACCCAGCAAGTGGGAATTCCTCCTTTTAAAACACTCGCTTTGTTCTGGATGGCTGAATGAATAGTCTTCCTGCAAAGGTGGCACCAGCACCAGCAGCACCAGCAGCACCAGCACCAGCCCCAGCACCAGCACCAGTGGTGGTGGCTCCGGCCTAGCAGTGGGTGAGTGCAGGGGCTGGGGCCGATTTCCCTGGAGGGGGTGGTGGGATTGCCGGGAAGGGGAAAGTTTTGGTCTAAAAACCCAAACTTTTTCATGGTTCTGATTTTTTTTTCAAAAAAAAGGTTTGTTGCCACAGTTCAGGCTGTTCAGACGTTCTGATGTGTGACTGTGCTTGTCCTTTTACCTTGAACTTGGTGGGTCTTTGCTGTCTGTAAGGGTCTGTTGTGTCTGCGGGGTTTATCTGTCAGGTTACCCCAGGGAAAGTGAATTTTAGCCCTTTATTTTTACTTCAAGTGTGAAAGAAGTGACGCATTTAATATTTTCTGCTCTCTGTGGTGATTTGGGTTGGGTGGGTCCAAAGTGATGAAACACCTCAGAGTGGTGCTTCAGAGGGTGCCAGTCACCAGAGCCAAGAGGTGCTGATCAGAAACCGGCATTAAGCCCGAGGGTGAGAGCTGGCCCAGGCGGGCTCTTGCCTTCTGGCTGTGGGACAGTTTTTCCCAGCTCGGGGGTGCTGGGAGCGATGGGGGGGCGGGGGGTGAGCAGGGGGGTGTGCTGGAGCCCAGCCCCTTTGCAGAGCCCTGCTGCTCCTCTGGCTTTCTGGACAAAGTTCAGTTTCTGTGCTGAGCTTCTAATTTGCACCATTCCCAAAAGACAAATCCTGTTTTTTTTCAAGTTGGAAGGACCCTGCTCTGCTTTCAGAAAAGAATCTCTTGACATCTGCAGGCAGAGCAGAAGTCTCACACAATGAAGGTACAAGAAATAATTGAAAAGTAATTAAAGGACAAGTTTCTGTGTGCTGGGATCCTGGGAGTGCTTCTAGTTGTGAAATCCGGCAGCAGCAGTTGCTCTGAGACTGCAAACAGCCAGCAGAGCTCCTGCCGTGGGTGACACTGCTTCAGCCTCCCCCGTCAGCTGCTCCTTCATCTCCACCTCTCTGCTCTGCACCAGCTCTGCATAAAATAGTCGCTTTTCACTGCATGTAGCTGTGGATTGCTGTAAACATGATGTAACTGGCTGCCACCGTTCTTCTTTGCAAGCTTGTCCCACCCGATGTGCTGTCGGTCTGCAGATCGTCACCTCGTTCCTAGGTGAGTGTTGGGGCTTCTCCTGGGGTCTCCTGTGCATCTTCTTAAACGTGGACAAAATGCCCGTGTGGAAATAGAATTAATCATGAGCATAATTGATAAGGAAGAAATAATCAGGATTTAAACAAAACCAGGCTCCTGTCCAGAACACCGGTGTAGTTCATCTTGCCTGTTTTTCCTTCCCGTCACTTTCAAGCTCCTGTTCAGTTCTGCTTTGCCCTGCATCTCTGCTTGTTCTCATCCCGATTTCATGTAGCCAGGCAGACCGACTTCCTCCTCCTCCTTTTCTCTGGTTTTCTCCCTGTCAAATCTCTTTTCTGTAATTGCCTGGTCTTCGTGGAAACACATTTAAAAACTGCTCTCGCAGGTTCCCCCCTTTCAGGAGGTGCCTGTGGCTGCAGAGATGCCGTGTGAAGCAGGTGGGACAGGGCTGGTGTCTGCTCTGGGTTGGGGTTTGCACCCCTCGGGTGCTGCGGAGAGGCAGGGTGCTGTGGGCTTGCGGCGGTAGCTTGGGGTCAGAGCAGAACCTGGTCTTTGGGGAAAACGTGAGTTTTCCTGGAGTGACTCCCTGGCCCTAAGGCTGGCTGGTGGCCTGCAGCCGGCGTGTGCCCTGCGCTGGGGAGCTGGCCGGGGGGCTGTCAGGGGAGTGGAGAGGTCTGACAGCACCTTTCTGGGGTGCTGGCTGGGACAGGCTGGGGAGGTCTTGAGCTTTGTGAGTGGTGGTCACGGGAGGTGATGCAGCAGGTGGAGCCGGCTCGTCTCTGATCGACCTTTTGAGGCAATTCCTGTTGGGGATTTAGGTTTTAGGACAGTTAACTGAAATCTTGCTTTATAAGTTCTTGCTGATTGATATGAAAAATGCAACACCTCAGAATGGCAGTAGTCAGAGGTGGGCTGCATCTGGATCCAGGTGATGCTCCTCTGTCCTTAGAACTTAAGGAAGGAAGCTTGCAGGTGTCAGTAGTGCTGCTGCTGAGGGCATTGGGTTTTCCAGAGCTGGGGAGCAGATTCTTACCCTGTCTATACTGCGTCTGCACTGTGAAAGCTTGTGCACAGTAATGCCTTGCTGTCTGTCCCTTCTGTTTCAGAGCTCTGCTGTCAGTTATTTAATACCCTGCTCTGGTTACTGCTGTCATGGTCCTGTTTTCCTTCATCCTTCACTGACCGTGGTGAGCAGCAGGCTCAGAAGGTGATGGTGAAAATGTGATGGATCAGGAGAGGCAGCAGGACCACTGGCAGTGAAAAAGTTGTCAGGTGTTCAGTGTCACAGGAGAAGCAGCTGAGAGGTTTCAGAATGGTGATTTGTTTGAAGATGGGTCACATGAGGTCACCAGGACATCATGAAGTTTAATTTTGTGTTATAAAAGGATTTTCCACTCTAAAGCTCAGGCAAGTAGCAGTTATTTCTTGGTATATTAAAAGCAGTTAGAATTTCCTCTACTACTTCTGTCATTACCAGGTGTTGAACTGGCAGCTGACAACCCCAGAGGTCTCGCTTCTGTCTCACCATCTTCCACATCACACCAGCTGTTCCTGTGTGGTTCAGCTGTGTGCATTGCTGAAGTGCCTGCACACGTTCCTCTCTATCCCATTGCTTCCTACAGGAAAAATGGAATTGGGAACAGTCGCACTCTGGGGATTCCATCCTGGGCAGGCAATGGGATGTGCCTGAAACTGTAGTTTGACTGTAGGGGGAATTATTGCAGAACCAGAGTGTAGGGTTGGGGAGTCAAAACGTTTCAGCAGCAATGAAGAGAGAAGTGTGCAAAGGTTTCAGCTGCAGGCCTGCACACACTGGGTGTGCATGTACTCGAATGCACGGCTGCATTGCCCCAGGCTGCAGAGGTTATTGTGTAGAAAAGCCCTTGGTTAGTGGAATAATTGTCTGTTGTTGAGGATTTCTGGAGAGTAAATGGCAGATGCGTTATGCTTCTGTCTGACTTGTTTATTCCATCACTACAGCCAGGATCTATCTGACTCTGTTTTAGTGTGTCCCTTTCTAGCCTTGGCCTGTTGTCTGAAGTCGGTCTGCTCAACTTTTGTGATCCTTAAGGATAAAGTAGTTCATGGCGAAAACTGGGTCTTCATCTGAGTTTGTGCTGATAACACAGTTCATGATTATTCTGGGTCAGGGATTGTCTCTTTTATGCTACTACGGTGCTTGTGGCTGAGTCTGATACTTGGTCAGGGCAACCACAGCTCTGGAAATCGGTGACACCCTCTGCTGCTGACCCATCCGTGAGCCCCAGTGGGACATCCCGTACCATAAACCTGGCATCAGGCGTGTGTCTCCCCCCGCCCCCCCCCCCCCCCCCCCCCGCCTTGTTTCTGTGTTTTTACCAGTGTCTGTGGCAATTACTGCTCTGCCATCGCAGCGTTCGGGCTTTTGTTTGGGAAAATGTGCGTTCTGTAAAAGAGTCTCTTGTACCTTCGGCTTATTTACAGAACTCGTGGGGAAATGCACAGGTTCACGCATTCCTATTGTGATGAGGAGGGATAAATTGTTGGAATGCTTCTAGGATTTGATGGCTTTGTCAGTCTCCTTTGGTGGGAATGTTTAAGGCTGTCGGCTTTATGCTTTGGCTTAATTCCCACATTGCTTTTGAGAGGTTGGAGTGCACTACTAGAACCTTTTTGTAGGGGTCTGTTGTATTATTCTGATATTTTGATTTTACAGATAAAATTACTGTTCAGTATGAAATGAAAACAAACATTTTGCCTTTAAAACTCCGGGCCCTATTTTCCTTGATACTGGATTTTCAGATGTGGTGTTAGAAGGCATTGCAGAATTCTAATTGTTATTTCTGCATCTTGTTGCTGTTTAATGTTTGGTGGCCTGAAGAACAGTACTGTGTAAGATCTATAAGCAAAGTGGTTTTGTATTTTAGGAATACTTGCCAGCTGAATAGTTTATACCTTGGACTTAAACTCTAGAGGGTGATCTATGCAGGACAGCCATGTCATAGAGTAGCTGATGCATGATTTATACTTGTAGTCAGCTTCCTAATTTGTAGGCTTAATTTTGCATGGGTTGTGTGTTGAACTTTGCAGCAGTTTGTTTGCGTTACCATTTGCTTGAGGTCTGGGCAAAGATTTAAAGAGTTTGCAGACTTAAGGATGAGTATTTATTACTTTGTCATGCTGTGTTGCTGTTTGAAACCTCTTTTGAGTATTGGTGGAGTTCAAGAAATTGCCAGGATTTAGAGGGTGAGTCTATACCTTTATGTACTGAGCAGAAAAGGACAATGGATCTTTCTAGTTGCCGGGCAGCTTTCTTTGCTTCCTTTGGTCAATCTATCAAGATTGTGCTGCAGTGTGGCTAATTTAGTTGGTAGTTGCAACAACTGTCGTCTTAATGGAGAGACTTAGGTCAGTTCTGTAATCGAAACTGGGCTCGCTGTCCCCGCTTATGTGTTCATACTCACTTTCTCTAACGCTGTCTCAGTGAGATTCCACTTGAGGGCCGAAGAATCACAAAGCTGGACCAGATTTTGCTAAATGAAAATAACGTAACAGTGGTAAGTCGTTGTTAAAAAGCTGCAGGAATATATTTTCTGTACCTGTAAGCTGATCAGTAACTGAGTTCAGCTAGTTCAAGCTGCGCTTTCCAGACACTTCCATTACATGAGGTACTTTCAAGTAGCTTCCAGGGCGTATGTGTGTATGAATGATGCTGGAAAAGTGATGTGACTGCCTTACTTGGTACGTGTTACAGTTTAAAGGAAAATAAAACGAGAAGTGCGTGGCATTAATTTTATTTTGGTGAGTGTTTTTCTGGTTTTCAGGTGTGCAAGGGAATCACTGCCTTTGTTACCCACTCTGTAGGCCAGCTCATACAGTGGCTTTTAACTCGTGAGTGCTTGCGTGCATAAGTATAGAGGTGGAATGCATCTACACTTCATCCATTACTGTACGTATAAATGTGTTTGCAGCAGTTTGGATGCTTAGAAGCTCGTCGAGTCATTTGGCGGTTGTGGTACCGTGCAATGCCCGGAGAGCTGTACCTTTACATGCTCAGGAGAGAAATCTGGAGGTCTGTTGGATTGTACCAAATCAGAAGCACCGTGACTTTTAGTTTATTGTGTGCTGATGTCTGTAGATCAGTGCTGGAACAGTCATGAAATACTGTGATTAAGCATCCCTAAGCTGCCTTCTGCAACTTCCTGAATACCACAAAAGCAGACCCACGGTAGTTCTTTGCTTGTCTGCATGAATGGCTGCAAAGTCTGGCCTTCCTGCAGAGAGTATTCCTAATTTTGTGGGAAGAGAAGAGGAGGACTGACTTGAGTCAAAGTTGGCTCTGTGTGAATGGGGAGTAATTTCCATTTTGCTGTCTTAGCTACCTTGCACCTCCTCGCTGTGTGTCTGAGCACGTGCCATCTTGACTTAACCAAAGCAGAAAAAGGGCTTAGAAATGACTGTGCTGCATGTTAGAAGGGTAGTGCATGTTCTGACTTCTTGTATGGGGTGAAATTGCTACCGTCCAGTGAAGCTGCTGGTGTGTTCTCTTGAAGCAGAAGCGTGTAAATTTCCAGCAAGACGTAGAGATGTTTCTGTATTCGAACTTGTGTCTCTTTTGGGGACACATCTTCCCACATCAGGAGGACTGTGCTTTAGACTTTTCCTTACTTTGGTGCCAAAAGGAGCAAAGCTCTTTGTCTTTAGAAGTGCTCAGCTAATTATTAAGAATATATCAGTAAAAGGAATGGTTATTCTCTTTTCCCTTACTGACGTTTTTCCTTTTGTATTTTCTTTTCTGTTGTTCAGTTCTTTACTTTCTTCACAGGAAAATGCTGTGCTGACTTATTCCCTGCTGCCTGTAGAAGGGCTCAGGCTCGCTCTTAGTTTTTGGGCTCTGCTTAGCCATAGAAGTTGGAACGAGGAGACCAACTTCCCAGTGTAGCGACAGTCTGGGGAAGAATTGGCAATTGGAGAAATTCTTCATGGAAGGGAGCATGTTCTTTGTCCTTCTATAAACGAGCTGTAGTGTTTCTAGACAGACTCATCTCCTTGAAGTGAATAACAAAGACAAAAACCAGGATGTGTGTTATCTAGGCACTCCTTCATGTTTTCTTAAACATTCTTTGCGTTTTGGAGATTTTTTTTTTTTGGCGTGCACTTGTCTGGCGGTAACTGACTTCCTCTGTTGGGAGAGAAAGATACTCTTGAATCTAAAAATCACTTTTGTGATCTACCACAAAGTCTCCATCTGCTAAAAAATGTTGTAAAGCAAGACCTGTCAGGTGTGGGTTTGTGAGACTCAAATCTATGGCACTAACACCAGCTGGTTCCTGGAGGAGAAGGACCTGAAGTATAAATTGATGCAGCTGTCATCTATGAAGACATGTCGTATCTATATATCTATAACCTAAAGAGAGCTCTTGGGGTGTGGGTTGTTTGTTTATTTGTTTTGTTGACACACTCTTGCAGTTGACAGTTGAAAAAGACAAGGATTTCCCCTTCAGGAGAGGTGCATTGCTAATGATAACGCTGACTTTGTTAAGTTGAAACGGTTGAAATCACTTTCTTGTGAAGACACACTGATCTGTTTTGAACAGAAGGCCTTTTTTTTGTTAGTTCCTGTGTTCCGTTATGTAAGCGCAGAAGTTAGTTTTCTAACTGGTTGATGGAAAAGTAATAGTTCTGTTTCAGTTGTTGTCAGTCTTCAGTTTTTCTCCAGCTGTTGCATTTGTTTATGGCCCAAGTCTATGTAAAATACAGGTCGTGAGGCAAGAGATTGCTGTTCTTCAGAGCAGGGGCAGGTGCTAAGCTGGATCATTTGTTTCAACACTGCTTCAGGCTGTGTCACCAGAAACCAGGGGGTAGAGTGCTGGAGAATTGGTAAAGCTCTTCAAAGTGAATGCAGCTGTTGGATGCTCGGCAGCCTTTGGTTCAGCTCCCTTTTGCTTGGTAGATAGACTTTCCTAGTTCACGTTCGAGGGATAAAACCAAACCAAAGCAAAGCAAACCCTAAAAAAAGGCTGGTGTTAAAAGTTCTCATTGGTGTTCGCGGTGACTCTGCTTTCACCACCAAGTGCTGCTGTGTACACTCAATGAAACTGGGAGCTGCCCGTGCCTGCTTGAGTAGGTCTGAGTCCTCGTTTTAGGGTAAATGTTCTTTTGAGTGCATCTGTTCTCCCGTGATGTAAAAGCGTGACAGCTATTGGGAGCAACTATTGAGGAGAATTACTATAAAGGAAGGAATTGCTGGTTTTATTTTGTCATGGTGGACAAAAAAATAACTGATGCGAAGTCATGTCCACTGCAGCTTATGCTTCCACAATACACTGCTCAGCTGATTTCTGTGTGTAAATGGCTTTGGAGGGGAATCCCAGGTGCCTGCTGGTGCTCTAGGGAGAAGCAGGCTGCAGCATGGGCTCAGAGGGCCAGGACGTGCTTTGTCTTCATGTCACCAGAAGAAGAAGGAGGAGTTGAAGAAGGGGCTGGGGAGCAAGAGACTGCAAGGAAGTTGCTGTATGAGATCCTTTTGCCTTGCTCTGTCTGACAGAAAAGCTGCCTCCTGCTGGCTGGGCCTTAGCCCGAAACACTGTGAGCACTCCTTGCTCGAGCCTGTGAGAGGGGAGAGGGTCCTTCCTCTGCCAGGGAGTGTGCTACTGTGGGCTGGCTTGTTCTGAATAGATGATGGGCAGTTGTCGTGTTGAGATTGCATGGTGACAATCTATACTGTTGACCCCCTGAATGGTTTTTCATTTCTGTCCCCGTTTCCTTCTCCAGCTATTTTTAATACATCGATTAAAACCCCAAAGTTTTAAACCTACATTTGACTGGAACATCATCTGTCGGTTTTGGCTGCAAACATTTTATTTCCTAAAACTAAGTCGCCTTTTCATCCGAGCACTTAAAAGATTTCTAGCCAATGTAGTACTATTGTATTGGGGTTTTTTTAATAAGTTTCTCGACGTGTTTCAGTGTGTGCACTTAATTCTACTTCACTTAGTATGTTGAAAACAGTCTTAAGCTGAACAGGCGTTTCATGCTTGGGGGAGAAAAAGAGCAGATCTTGACTCAAAAGCAGCTTTTCAAAGGGAAAGGTGAACTATTTTGTTTCTTTTGGGATTTTTATGCTAATAGCACAAACATCTTGTTTTCTCAGGATTTTGTTACCTCTGGAAAAAAAACCCTTGGTATTGCTTCGCTTCCTCCTTCTCTGGTTGGCTTGTTTGTTGTTGGTTTGTTGTGTTGTTTTTTTTTTTTTTTTTCCCCACTCCCTCCAGAGGAAGTGCTCGGAGACTGTTATCTTTTAGGAAGATGTTTTAATTTGTGACTCAGAGGTCTGCAGACGTCACTCTAAAAACAGTTTCTGTGCATCCGAACCCTGTTTATCCTTTGTAATATGAAAGGAAAGATTTTTAACCTTCATTGGAGAATACAAAGTATTGCAGATGGGTGTGGTTTGCTTTGCCTTCGGTATTCCTGTCGCCTGTTGCTTTGGAAGTGCAGGTAATAAGCTTTTCAGTTGAGTAAGCGAGTGCTGGTGCTTTTTTGTTTTTCTTCCCCTAGAAATCTAGTGCTTAATCATGCTGCGCTGTGCTGTGGAAGTTGTGGACGCTGTGCTGTTCTCCAGAATGCCCCTTAGGCTGCCGCTGCAAGTAGGTCATTGAAAATAATAACCTTAGGCTTTAAAAATATGGAAAAGTTAACGATGCATAAAGTTTAGAGCAGGGTAGTTGTCAGGTTAAAATCATGTCATGCTTATGACGTGCACAGTGATGGTTCCCTTCAGGTTTTTGGGTTGGTTTGGGTTTTTTTTTCCTTCTTTAAGATGGCACTGGTTGCAGTGATCTTAGTTTACTACGTGCCTGACTGTCTTAGTACGGACGTGGATCCTTGCTGCCTGCTATTTCAGTTTACTGGCAGACATACTTAGGAGAGCTGTTTGGCGTTGTGGAGTGTATGCATGTATGTGTATAAAGATGTATGTAAATGTGTATGAAAATAAAAAGACCTACAGTGCCCTCCCCACATCCTTAGTTTTTCCTGACCTGTACTTCAGCGTTAGCAAGACTTTAAACTGACCCAAGTGTTGCTATTGCAAATGTTTCCATGTTTGTCTAACTATTCTGATGAAATAAATTTTAAAAGTCATCAAAGCACTAAACGTTTTGTTGCTTGGCCTGCAATTGTACAGGTTTTCCCTGTCTAATATCTATTCCTTTTTTCAGGAGTCACTGTATTTTTTTACCATATGAAATGGAAAGAGATTTCTGTCTTACTGTTGGCTTTTGATAGGTATTTTTTCCTTGGGGAATTGCCCAGCAATTAAGCCACAGACTTTGGGATGCAGTTGATGGACAGTTTGCATGTCTGTGTCCAAATATTGATGCTAAGAAGCCATCATACACGTGTATGTTGATAACTTTACGAAAAGCCTCCCTTTTCACCCGAGGAGCTGTCCTCCTCCTCCTCCTCCTCCTCCTCCTCAGATAATCCTATTCCAGAGGAGCTCTTATGTTTCATTTGTGAAGAAATCATGACCAGCGCACTTGTTACTCCCTACTGTGGAAACAGTTATTGTGACGAATGTAAGTGTTACTCCCGTGTTTGTTAAAACCTGTTTTGATGATTCTGATTATACCCAGGTATTAGAACAGCATGACTGGAATGTGAGGAACATACATGCCCAGCGTGTCATCAGGCAGGTGTTTCTCCTGGTGCTTTAATTGCCAGCAAGTGCCTACGCCAGGTAATGCAGTGACTTTTAGATAAACTGTTAGTAAGAAAAGTCTAGTCAGTCAATTAGCTGAAAGGGAAGAAAATAATTCTTTACATCTCCTTCAACGAGGCTAAATGGAATAAGGCTAAATTTGCTTTGCAAATACGTTACCCGTTGTTACAGAAGCTGACAACTCTTGAGAGACAAGCTGGCAAATGCAGGTCACACTTGTGTTTAACAGGATTGCCTCAGTTTCAAATTCAGTGTTAACACTGAAGTACTGTACATACAGATACTCTGAGTTGCCAGTCCTTAATGTCAGTGTTTAGTGGGATGTGTTCATATATCACAGAAGGGTTTGGCTTGGAAGGGAACTTAAAGCCCATCCAGTCCCAACCCCCCTGCCACGGGCGGGGACACGTTCCACTAGCCCAGGTTGCCCAAAGGCCCGTCCAACCTGGCCTTGAACCCTTCCAGGGAGGGGGCAGCCACAGCTTCTCTGGGCAACCTGTGCCAGTGTCTCACCACCCTCACAGGGAGGAATTTCTTCCTGATATCTAAACTGAATATATCCGTGTGTCGGTTTATGTTAGGATGGATAGTATAACACACAAGTAATTTTACTCTGTGGAGGCTTTTGTTCCTAGAGGTACTGAAGGTTCATGTTACCTCTTTGTAAATGTTTTTCTGCCTCTAGGCTGTGAACAACTTCAAAAATGGAACTGGTTACGCACAGAGGCTCTGTAAGCAGAGGCAGCAGCAGCAGCCACCAGCACCTCCACCAGCACTCGTGGCTCTTACCCGTCCTGCTGCGCTGGTGGCTGCCACGGGACTTCCTCAGTCTTCCCCCCTGTCAATCCGCGGTATGTGGGAAGAGAAGGTAAGTTTTCTTTCACCTTATGCGGTGATTCTTGTGTTTTAGTGGAGGAAAGCGAATGAAGGAGGAGCATGGTGGCGAGCACTTCTTGTTCTCAACTTAGGCACATGTACCCGTGGATGGTGACTCAACCACCTCCTTGGGCAGCCTGTTCCAATGCTTGACAACCCTTTCAGTGGAGAAATGTTGCCCAATAGCTGATGTAAACCTCCCCTGGTGCCACTTGAGGCCGTTGCTTCTCCTCCTATCGCTTGTTACTTGGGAAAAGAGACCAACACCCACCTTGCTACAACGTCCTTTCAGGGAGTTGTAGAGAGTGATGAGGTCTCCCCGCAGCCTCCTCTTCTCCAGGCTAAACACCCCCAGTTCCCTCAGCCGCTCCTCACAGGACTTGTTCTCTAGACCCTTCACCACCTTCGTCGCTCTTCTCTGGACACACTCCAGCCCCTCAGTGTCTGTGTTGTAGTGAGGGGCCCAAAACTGAACACGGTATTCGAGGTGCGGCCTCACCAGAGCTGAGGACGGGGGGACCGTCGCTCCCCTGGTCCTGCTGCGATTTCTGACACAGCAGGGTGCCTTTGGCCTCCCTTGTCTAGGGAGGAGTTTGACAGAGAACAACGAGACTTAAGAGTAGGGGTTTGACTCAATGAAGTTGGGCTGTTTTTCATGTTTGTGTTTCGATGGCCTGTCGGACGGCAGTTACACTCGAGTGCATCTGACATGAGCAAAACTGACAGAATGTTTTCTCCAATAGACTTTCTCGGTGCGGATGGTGAACGTGCAAAACTAAAACAAGACGAATGTCATCCTGAAAGTTTCCCTAAGACTTGTAGGAATTCTAAACTGGTTTTGCTTAAATAGCACGTCCACCTTTGCATCTGCAAGCAGTATGCATTTTCTCATCTTGGCCATGTTGTTTCTTGGTGTCTTTTTGATATAAAGGTCAAGCTATAATTGTAGTAAAGGTCAAACTTCTTTTAACAGGGAAAAGAAAAAGTCCAGACTTGATGAGTTTACAGATGATTCTGCTCTGGAACGGATGGAATCTAAAAAGACTCCAAAGGAGCGCAGGCGTTTGTTTTCCAGGTAACTGCTTTACATGTCTGTAACGGAGAAGCCGGCTGTCTAGAGGAATCGGGAGGATCTGCGCTGCCCCTCTCCAGATGGGTTGGGTGATTCCAGGGGTTAGGAGGGAGAGGAGTTCCGTATGTAGGTTACTAGCTCAACTAGGTCAGAGATTACAGTTGGCTGAGAATTACAATTTGGCAGCAGTTGCTGAGGAGCAGGTGTCTCTTTTAGTAAAGCTTCTCTGCAGTGAGAGCCTTCACCTCCTGACAGCCGTGAGGAGGCGAGAACCTGAAGAGGTCTAGTTGCTGGATTTTCTGCGTCTCCCTGTTCTGATTGTAACCGTTACCTCAAAGCAGTTGGGAGGAGCTATGGGAGAGAAATTGTCTTCAGCTCCTCTTTTGTTTATCTCCTGTGGGTACACGGGGAGATGTTAAGCTGGACTGCAAACCTGTGGCTTTCCTAGGAATTTCTTGACGTTGATCAATTTTTCTTAGGAACTAAAAGATCAGACTTGTTGGTAAGGAAATCTTAAAAGTCCTTAAAAAGGACTTTGAGAGGAGGAACGATGCTAATGAACATATGCGGAATAATGTGAAATGGTTCTTTAAACAATAATGAAAGAAAAACTTGTGAAGACAAAACTGGGGTAGCTGATGTTTCCTGTGCCCAGAATTCACTTGGGCAGGAGTCTGAAGAGCTCTCTCTTAGTAATGCTGTCAGCATCTTTCCTGGAGTAATGGCGTTGAGTCCTATTACTAGAGGCTGACTTCAGAAGCTTTTAGAAATTACTTCTCCTGCAGTGCAGTCACTGCCCTTGGTTAGAGCCAGAGGTATGTGAAAATTTTGCTAGGACCTCTGGGCTAGAAGTGTGGATCAAATGGTCCTGTATGTAAGATTGCACTACAAGTATTCTGCATCCTGTACAAGTTGCCGAATAAGTAGTGCCGTTGAGTAGATGAAGCTGGCATTGTCAAGCTGACCTTTACTGTCTTCAGGCTAAACGGGGTTTTCTTGCCGTTTGATACTGCGCTGTAGCCATTCAGACTTGCTCTTTCTGCATCTTACTGCAACAAAATAGTTGTGGAGTAGTGAAGAATGTTCCCGTACCAGTAGAGGGCAGCACACGCCCCCTTAAATCAGTCGAGAGCTGTGGTGTTACATGTGATAGAAGCCGGTGGAGATAGAGGTTCCCTCCTGTATGTTTTTGCACTAACAAAGCAGTGGCTGTTCTGTCTTGTAAGCAGAAACTGTTACATGTTGGCAAGTTCTTCCATGTGCAGTAGTAGTATGTCAGCAGCTGAAAGCAGCTTTCACATAAGCATATAGAGAGTTAAAAACCAAAACAAATTTGAAGGAAAAAAATGGGGAGAGTGACTGTTTAGAATTAACTTTTTTTTTTTTTTTTTTTTTTTTGTATTGTGGGGTTTTTTTGAGGACCACCAAAACCTCCCCAGGACCCCCCCAAAATTGAGAGGACTCCGCCTTAACCCCCCAGAGACCCTCAGTTCCCCATTTGGGATCCCCTCCATCCCTACTGTCCCCTGCAGGGGTCTGGGGGAGGTGCCAGTGATGTCACCCCTCCTCCTACACCCCTAGTTCCCCCACTGGGACCCCCAAGCCCCTCCTCCACATCCTTACTTTCCCCTGCAGGAGCTTTGGGGGGTCCCAGCACTGTGACCCCCCCCCACACCCCCCAGTTGCTCCACAGACTGTGTCCCTGCTGTCCCCACCATCCCCTGCAGGGTTTTTGTGGGGGGGTCCCACCGATGCCACAGCCCTATCCCTGCACCCCCAAACTCTCGAGGACACCTGGGAAGGGGGTGTGTCCCAGTGACCCCCCACAACCACTCCCCTCAGATTTGGGGAGCCTGTTGTCACCAGTGTGTCCCCCCCCCACCCCTCAGGAAGGAGACAACACCAGGCTGACAAGGAAAGCCACCAACAGCCTCCACTTGTCCATCCATGGCATCGACCAGGATGGGGGACACAGGGACACCCCAGGGGGCCATGGGGACACCCCCCACACACCCCCCAGGGTCTCCTGGAGGTGCCCAAATCATCACCCTGGGCATGGGAGGGGACATGGGGACACCAAGGTGGCTGTTGGGGACATTCCCATCCATGAGACGTCCCCCACGTTGATGCCTCATTATCTTGAGGGACCCCAAGGTGGCTCTTAGTGATGTCCCCATCCTCGGGGTGTCCCCCCCGTTGACACCCCATGACCTCGAGGACCCCAAGCTGGCACTTGGGACCATCCCCATCCCTGGGGTGCTCCCCACTTTGATGCCCCCCAACTGGGAGGGGACCAGGGTGTCCCCAGGGTGTCTGTGGTGACGTCTCCATCCCTGGAGTGTCCTCAACATTGACACCTGTCACCTTACAGGGTAATTTGGCAGAAAATAACCCCCCTTGCGTCCCAGTTTATCCTCAGGTGTCAGAGGGACTGGGGGCGGCTACGTTTAGATTCTGAGTGCTACCAACTTGTCACTGTTCTTGTCACTTGCTCCTTCCAACCTCCACCCTCGCGCGTGACTCTGAGCTGGGGTTTCCCTTCTAAAGCAACTCGACTCAGCCCTGACACCCACTGGGAAGGGTGCTGGGACAAGGGATGCTCCCAAACCGCTCTGCTGGGGCCCTTACTTCTCCATGCGGGAACAGGAACGACACAACACCAATATGATGATCAGATCGTCCGTTTATTTCCCAATCCGTGTTACATTTATATTCTACTAAGTTCCGTACACGTGCTCATCTATCTTCTAGTAGGCTACAGGTTATCTGCACGTGCTGTTCATGCGCCTCTACAAGCATTTGCCTTGGTTAATTGCAATTAGTACGTAAAGCCCCAAACTTGCCAAAAACTCCCTTATCTCATACCCTGTTCTGCTCAGACTTGTGTGCTTTTGCTGACCACAGATGTTTCTCACTTCTCTGCTATCTTGTGTGTTTTTGCCAGCCTTATTTTGCTGGCCTTGTCTTCGTCCTTGCATTCTTCTGCCTGCACTAACTTCCCTCCAGCGCGGCCCAGACTCCTACACCGCTCCCTGAGGATTCATCTCAGAACAACAGCTCCCCACTCCAGAATATCTTGTGGCAGACTCAGTCACAAGAGAGAAAAGATCTTTTTATTGTAGACAGCAACTGCAGGGGCCCCGGAGTCACAGCGTTTCATGCAGGGAGAATGAATCGGCACCTGCAACGACAGAGTCAGAAAGCTCTGGTGAATCCATGACGGCAGGAAGAGGCAGGGTTTCGTTGCCCTCTCTCTGGGGAACACCGTTTATGAGGAATTGCTTACGGCCCAGAGGAGAGAGCCGTTGCTGGCATTGGCTATGGGCACACACCTGGGCTGCCTGACCTGCTGCACCTTCCTGCATCTTTTCACTGCCCCTCCGGCACCTGTGGAGGGACGGCTGGGGCCCCCCTGGCCAGGCTGGTTGACCTGGGTGGGCCGGGGCAGTGTGCCATCCTCCTCCTCCTCCTCCTCCTCCTCCTCCTCCTCCCCCTCCTCCTCCTCCTCCTTCTCCTCCTCCTCCTCCTCCTCCTCCTCCTCCTCCTCCTCCTCCTCCTCCTCCTCCTCCTCCTCCTCCTTCTCCTCCTCCTCCTCCTCCTCCTCCATCTCCTGCTGTTGCTGCTCCCTCCTGACCTGGGTGGGCTGGGGCAGCGTGCCCCCCTCCTCCTCCTCCTCCTCCTCCTCCTCCTCCTCCTCCTCCTCCTCCTCCTCCGCCTCCTCCTCCTCGTCCTCTTCCTCCTGCTGCTACTGCTGCTCCCTCCTGCTGCAAAGGAAAAGAGAGAAGAGCCTGTCAGTGGATGCCGCCAGGCCAGCGCTCCCGGAGCCTGCCCTGCCCTGCCCTGCCCTGCCTGCAGCGCGTTGCTGAGCGGTGCGGCAGGACAGGCAGGGAGCCGGCAGCTGGAACCGTGGCTCCGGCTCAACAGCTCCGGCTCGGGGGCTCCGGAGAGCCGGCGTGTCCGTGGGACAGCCTGGCCCAGCCCTGGCCCTCTCCTCCTCCAAGCTGTGGGCAGCACCAGAGGCTGCGTGTCCCTGCAGAACCACGTCCAGCGGCTGGTGCAGGCGCTGTCCTTCCTCCTCCGGCTGACGTCCTCTCTCAGGCTGCCCAACCTGCACAGGGACACTAAGGGACAAGGGAGCACAGCCCAGCTGCTTGCAGGAGGGGCCTTTCTTTCCCAAACTCACCTGGTGAGCGGCAAAGTCCCCGTTTGCTTCTCGACGGGACCGTCGGAGGCCCTTGCTTGAGATCAACCTGCAAGAACCAGGCTGCACTTAAGAGAGCAACGCCGCAGAGGAAAGGGCCACCAGCTGGTCATCCATGGTGCTGTCACCACTTTGACCGTCCTCCCCGTTTCTTCTCCCTCCCCCAGATTCCTGTGCCGAGCGTGACCTCATACGGTACGGAGCGTCCTCGTGCTCAGCTGGGGTCAGCTCTCCCGGCAGCCCTGCGCCCTCCCAGCTTCCTGTGCACCTGCTCGCATGCAGAGCCTGGGAAAATGAAAAATCCTTGACTTAGGATGAGCACTACTTAGCACCGACTATAGCACCAGCATGTTATCAGCATCATTCTCGTACTAAATCCAAAGTACAGCACTGGACCAGCTCCTAGGAAGAAAACTAACTCTGTCCCAGCCAGAACCAGCACAGGCATCTGCCTTCTTTGGTGCTCTGCTGCTCTTCTCTGCGCACTACCGGGGCGGGTCTGGCTTCCCCTTCACGCACCCGTTGGGGAGCTCAGGCGAGAGCTGGGTGAGGACAGCCACCCCCCACGGGCTTCCTCATCCTCAGGCTGAAAAAATGCCACCTCCAGGCCCCAGTTACCTTGATGGCCTCCAAGGGAGTCCAACAGCCTCCAGTGGTACTCGGTGGTCTCTGGCGGTCCTCGGTGGTCCTTGGTGGTCCTCAGTGGTCCTTGGGGTTCTGCGGCGGTCCTCGGGCGTCCTCGGTGGTCCTCAGTGGTCCTCGGTGGTCCTTGACGTTCCTCGGTGGTCCTCAGGGGGCTCCGGCAGTCCTCTGTGGTCCTCGGCGGGCTCCAACAGGCTCCAAGGGACTCCTCCCGGCACTATGGCACTGCCAGACAGAAAATGGCAGCCCCTCTCCTCGCCTCTTTGGGCTCAGGGCAGAGGAGATGGCCCCCGTTATGAGGGGAGGGGGTGGGGGTGGGAAAGCCGGGCTCATCTGCGGCTTGACATGATGAGCTTACCGGGTGTCAGAGTGGCTGGTCCCCTCGGGGCTAGCACCACTTGTTGGGGGGGGGGGGGGGCTATTGGGAGGCCGTCTGAGAGCCCCCCCGGGCCCTGCGGCGCTTTGGGCACCCAGGCATGGTGCTGCAGTGCCCCATCAGCCCCGCAGGAGATGGATCCACCTCCATCGGCTCCTCCTCTTCTCGAGGTGGATCCACCTGCATGGGCTCCTCCTCCTCTCGAGGTGGATCCACCTGCATGGGCTCCTCCTCCTCTCGAGGTGGATCCACCTGCATGGGCTCCTCCTCTTCTTGAGGAGGATCCACCTCCATGGGCTCCTCCTCCGCTCGAGGAGGATCCACCTCCATGGGCTCATGGCCCCGCTGTGGCAGGTCAACCTCCATGGGTTCAACTGACCTGCCAGAGCTGCTGCGGCTCCCATCAGCCCTCTTGCGTTTTTGGGGCTGGGGAGCCATCCTCACTGGTTCCAAGAAGCTTCTTTTTGCTCGCCGCACTGTCCGTGGGCTCGTCTACAAATCACACCTGCTGCCACAAGCTCGATTGCGCAGCGAGCTGTGGGCCAGCCGCAGGGGTTGTGTAATGGGCGGCTGCTGACGTCACCAACGGTGGCTGCTGGGATTGGCCCCTGAGGCCCAGGTGAAGGCCCCTGAGGCCCAGGTGTCCCCTGAGGCGCTGAAGGCCCCGTGCCGGGCACCATTTTCTTGCCAGAGAGCAGGGCTGCCCCTTGGGCACCGGGACGGCCTCCAGCTCCCCTGGTGTGCCCTGGGCTCCAGCCCCCTGCTCAGGCCAGGCCTGGGGTCCCCTCAACGGGCCAGTGGCCACAGTGTCCCGGCGGGGCCGGGGAGTCTCCATCACCCTCCAACCACTCGGCTGCTGCGAGTGGCAGCGTCCCCAGAGCCGACAGGAGCAGAGAGGGGCAGATGGAAGGAGAGGGCCTGGCGTCCTCTGGGCTGCTGCGCAGGGGGGACGGGAGGCGTCCGCTGTAGGGCCACCGAGGTCCTTGGGGCCTGGAGGAGGGGTTTGGCTCTGAGGCTGGGAAGGCCCGTGGGGGATGGCTGTCCCCGGCTCATTGTGGCCTCAGCTGCCGAAGGGGCGGGTGAAGGTGAAGCCGGAGCCGCCCCGGCCTTGCACAAAGAATGGCTGCAGGTCAGCTGTGAGTCCAGACCAGCATATGGGACTGATTTGATCTTGGCTACGGGCTCTTCAGGGGAGTGCTCAGGGCGAAGGCTGTGGTGGTGGGTTTGTGTGTGGCGGGGTTTGGTAGCGGGAGAGGGGCTACAGGGGTGGCTGCTGTGAGAAGCTTCTAGAAGTCAGGCCTGCCTCTGGCCAAGGCCGAGCCAATTAGTGACGGTGGCTGCGCCTCTGGGTTAAGATACTGAAGAAGGGAAACCTGGGAGGAGGAGGGGAGTGAGGGAAACACCTCTGCAAACACCGAGGTCAGAGCAGCTAAAGGAGGAGGAGGAGGAGGGCGAGGGGGAGGTGCGCTGCGGCAGAGACTCCTCTCAGCCCGTGGGGAGAGGGCAGGCTGTGCCCACAGCCCATGGCCATCAGCGGTGGAGCAGATGCCCTCCTGCAGCCCAGGGAGGACCCCACGCCGGAGCATTTTCTACCTCCTGTGAAATGCCTGGCTGTATATTTCAACAGTGGTAGAATTCACAAACCTCTTTTTCATTAAATAGAGCTGAAAATACGATCCATGGTTCAGATGGCCATCAAATACTCTTCAGAATTTCTCAGAATTCGGGGGTGAAATTACAAGTTTAGGAGGTACTTCTCTGGGAAAGAGACTTTTGAACAGGGGCTCTACACACTCGTCACTGAAGTCACAGGTTTGTTCACAAAAGAGAGTGGTGTGACTTCAACGGAAATAATTTCTTCAGCTGGTTTCCCAAACTCTGTAGGCAGTGTCATTTTACTACAGAAAGTTATTCTTAAACCTAGCAAAGAGAATCCATACGACACTCTCCACGTAAACTGAATGTCTATGTGTATCTATTTTTATAGATATATTTTTTAATTTTTTAAAATGTAGTTAAACTGTTGAATGTTATCTCAGTCAGAGATGCGAGATTCACAGGGAAGGAATGGATTGCACATTCCCGGAGAGTGAGAGAGCGACCTACTCTCACGTGCGCACTCCGCAAACTGCTGTGCTAGTTCTGAGGCAGCCCCAAGCTGCTCCTCACTTTCCCCTGCCCTTCAGGCTGGCTGGCAGGGCTGCCTGTTCATGCTTCCTAACTCGGTTTCAGTCTGAGTAAGCCACAGGAACCTCAACAATACAAGAAGTAGGGCTTTGTTAATCTTAGTAGCCTTACCTGAGACAGCCAAGGAGCACTCCCTTCGCCAGCTCTGCTGGCAGACACTGCAGGAGAGGAACTTTGGGCAGAGGTTTTGTGACAAGCACTCCCTGGCGACATGTTTCATCAGAAGATTTCCTTTTGGGGGTAACTGAAGATGGTTTTGAATCAGTTTAGATCAACAAACATTTGCTTCTTAATATGTGTTGTCACTGCAAGTCCATTGCGCTTGCAAATACCTGATAGCAAGGAATCAATTTGCTGGCCAGAAGCAGAGGTTGCAGTCAGAAAAAAAGAAGGGCTGTGACCAAAGTGAAATTCCTTGTGGTGGTTGGTTATTAAGAATTGCTGAAGGTCTTTGTATAGCTGTCTAGTAATCCTTGAAAAATATTTCCTACAGATGTTCCTAACTGGGTGCCTAAGACTGCTGCAGCTATTGAAGAGGAAAGGGCAATAAAGGAAATACGCTATAAATCTGGTAAGTCCAAACTTAGTCACTCTTTCCTAAACAGCAGTGCTGCCAATATAGTAAACTTTGCTGGTTTTTTTTTCCCCCTCCCCTCCTGGGGTGTGTTTAGGAGAGTGTTACAGGATTCAGCCCTCTCACGAACACCAACCAACAAAAACCGTGTCTTCACCTCGGGAAAACGAGCGGTTACCCCTGGAAGCTACCGACCGAGACTCACAGAAAGGCAAGTACTTTTCATCTTCTTGGACAACGTTTACCACTTTTAAAATGACTATTACAGGGAGAAACTATCGCAGAGTTTGCCCCTCCTGCCCACTTTTTAAATTTAGTGTCGATAAAAGATAGCGTATTCCAAAGAGCATAAAAACACTTCAGTAATTTTCCCCCATCTCTGTCTCTCTCTGTATATATGTATACACATATATATAGTGTCACACACGTGGTGACTACCTGTATCGATTGTAGGTGGAAAAGGTAGAAATGGGCTATTAGCCCCATGTGTGCTTTCCTGAGATACACAACATAGGCCTTGCATCTACTTGTTCTTCAAGATCAAGATTTGTGTAGCCTGGTTTTAACCGTCCTAAGGTAGGAATGTAGTTTCAATTCCCCATCAGGCCATGCAGGCACTCTTAGGGGGCTATTTATTGCATCTGGATCATTTGTTTCAACACTGCTTCAGGCTGTGTCACCAGAAACCAGGGGGTAGAGTGCTGGAGAATTGGTAAAGCTCTTCAAAGTGGATGCAGCTGTTGGATGCTCGGCAGCCTTTGGTTCAGCTCCCTTTTGCTTGGTAGATAGACTTTCCTAGTTCACGTTCGAGGGATAAAACCAAACCAAAGCAAAGCAAACCCTAAAAAAAGGCTGGTGTTAAAAGTTCTCATTGGTGTTCGCGGTGACTCTGCTTTCACCACCAAGTGCTGCTGTGTACACTCAATGAAACTGGGAGCTGCCCGTGCCTGCTTGAGTAGGTCTGAGTCCTCGTTTTAGGGTAAATGTTCTTTTGAGTGCATCTGTTCTCCCGTGATGTAAAAGCGTGACAGCTATTGGGAGCAACTATTGAGGAGAATTACTATAAAGGAAGGAATTGCTGGTTTTATTTTGTCATGGTGGACAAAAAAATAACTGATGCGAAGTCATGTCCGCTGCAGCTTATGCTTCCACAATACACTGCTCAGCTGATTTCTGTGTGTAAATGGCTTTGGAGGGGAATCCCAGGTGCCTGCTGGTGCTCTAGGGAGAAGCAGGCTGCAGCATGGGCTCAGAGGTCCAGGACGTGCTTTGTCTTCATGTCACCAGAAGAAGAAGGAGGAGTTGAAGAAGGGGCTGGGGAGCAAGAGACTGCAAGGAAGTTGCTGTACGAGATCCTTTTGCCTTGCTCTGTCTGACAGAAAAGCTGCCTCCTGCTGGCTGGGCCTTAGCCCGAAACACTGTGAGCACTCCTTGCTCGAGCCTGTGAGAGGGGAGAGGGTCCTTCCTCTGCCAGGGAGTGTGCTACTGTGGGCTGGCTTGTTCTGAATAGATGATGGGCAGTTGTCGTGTTGAGATTGCATGGTGACAATCTATACTGTTGACCCCCTGAATGGTTTTTCATTTCTGTCCCCATTTCCTTCTCCAGCTATTTTTAATACATCGATTAAAACCCCAAAGTTTTAAACCTACATTTGACTGGAACATCATCTGTCGGTTTTGGCTGCAAACATTTTATTTCCTAAAACTAAGTCGCCTTTTCATCCGAACACTTAAAAGATTTCTAGCCAATGTAGTACTATTGTATTGGGGTTTTTTTAATAAGTTTCTCGACGTGTTTCAGTGTGTGCACTTAATTCTACTTCACTTAGTATGTTGAAAACAGTCTTAAGCTGAACAGGTGTTTCATGCTTGGGGGAGAGAAAGAGCAGATCTTGACTCAAAAGCAGCTTTTCAAAGGGAAAGGTGAACTATTTTGTTTCTTTTGGGATTTTTATGCTAATAGCACAAACATCTTGTTTTCTCAGGATTTTGTTACCTCTGGAAAAAACCCTTGGTATTGCTTCGCTTCCTCCTTCTCTGGTTGGCTTGTTTGTTGTTGGTTTGTTGTTTGTGTTGTTTTTTGTTTTTTTTTTTTTCCCCACTCCCTCCAGAGGAAGTGCTCGGAGACTGTTATCTTTTAGGAAGATGTTTTAATTTGTGACTCAGAGGTCTGCAGACGTCACTCTAAAAACAGTTTCTGTGCATCCGAACCCTGTTTATCCTTTGTAATATGAAAGGAAAGATTTTTAACCTTCATTGGAGAATACAAAGTATTGCAGATGGGTGTGGTTTGCTTTGCCTTCGGTATTCCTGTCGCCTGTTGCTTTGGAAGTGCAGGTAATAAGCTTTTCAGTTGAGTAAGCGAGTGCTGGTGCTTTTTTGTTTTTCTTCCCCTAGAAATCTAGTGCTTAATCATGCTGCGCTGTGCTGTGGAAGTTGTGGACGCTGTGCTGTTCTCCAGAATGCCCCTTAGGCTGCCGCTGCAAGTAGGTCATTGAAAATAATAACCTTAGGCTTTAAAAATATGGAAAAGTTAACGATGCATAAAGTTTAGAGCAGGGTAGTTGTCAGGTTAAAATCATGTCATGCTTATGACGTGCACAGTGATGGTTCCCTTCAGGTTTTTGGGTTGGTTTGGGTTTTTTTTTCCTTCTTTAAGATGGCACTGGTTGCAGTGATCTTAGTTTACTACGTGCCTGACTGTCTTAGTACGGACGTGGATCCTTGCTGCCTGCTATTTCAGTTTACTGGCAGACATACTTAGGAGAGCTGTTTGGCGTTGTGGAGTGTATGCATGTATGTGTATAAAGATGTATGTAAATGTGTATGAAAATAAAAAGACCTACAGTGCCCTCCCCACATCCTTAGTTTTTCCTGACCTGTACTTCAGCGTTAGCAAGACTTTAAACTGACCCAAGTGTTGCTATTGCAAATGTTTCCATGTTTGTCTAACTATTCTGATGAAATAAATTTTAAAAGTCATCAAAGCACTAAACGTTTTGTTGCTTGGCCTGCAATTGTACAGGTTTTCCCTGTCTAATATCTATTCCTTTTTTCAGGAGTCACTGTATTTTTTTACCATATGAAATGGAAAGAGATTTCTGTCTTACTGTTGGCTTTTGATAGGTATTTTTTCCTTGGGGAATTGCCCAGCAATTAAGCCACAGACTTTGGGATGCAGTTGATGGACAGTTTGCATGTCTGTGTCCAAATATTGATGCTAAGAAGCCATCATACACGTGTATGTTGATAACTTTACGAAAAGCCTCCCTTTTCACCCGAGGAGCTGTCCTCCTCCTCCTCCTCCTCCTCCTCCTCAGATAATCCTATTCCAGAGGAGCTCTTATGTTTCATTTGTGAAGAAATCATGACCAGCGCACTTGTTACTCCCTACTGTGGAAACAGTTATTGTGACGAATGTAAGTGTTACTCCCGTGTTTGTTAAAAACCTGTTTTGATGATTCTGATTATACCCAGGTATTAGAACAGCATGACTGGAATGTGAGGAACATACATGCCCAGCGTGTCATCAGGCAGGTGTTTCTCCTGGTGCTTTAATTGCCAGCAAGTGCCTACGCCAGGTAATGCAGTGACTTTTAGATAAACTGTTTGTAAGAAAAGTCTAGTCAGTCAATTAGCTGAAAGGGAAGAAAATAATTCTTTACATCTCCTTCAACGAGGCTAAATGGAATAAGGCTAAATTTGCTTTGCGAATACGTTACCCGTTGTTACAGAAGCTGACAACTCTTGAGAGACAAGCTGGCAAATGCAGGTCACACTTGTGTTTAACAGGATTGCCTCAGTTTCAAATTCAGTGTTAACACTGAAGTACTGTACATACAGATACTCTGAGTTGCCAGTCCTTAATGTCAGTGTTTAGTGGGATGTGTTCATATATCACAGAAGGGTTTGGCTTGGAAGGGAACTTAAAGCCCATCCAGTCCCAACCCCCCTGCCACGGGCGGGGACACGTTCCACTAGCCCAGGTTGCCCAAAGGCCCGTCCAACCTGGCCTTGAACCCTTCCAGGGAGGGGGCAGCCACAGCTTCTCTGGGCAACCTGTGCCAGTGTCTCACCACCCTCACAGGGAGGAATTTCTTCCTGATATCTAAACTGAATATATCCGTGTGTCGGTTTATGTTAGGATGGATAGTATAACACACAAGTAATTTTACTCTGTGGAGGCTTTTGTTCCTAGAGGTACTGAAGGTTCATGTTACCTCTTTGTAAATGTTTTTCTGCCTCTAGGCTGTGAACAACTTCAAAAATGGAACTGGTTACGCACAGAGGCTCTGTAAGCAGAGGCAGCAGCAGCAGCCACCAGCACCTCCACCAGCACTCGTGGCTCTTACCCGTCCTGCTGCGCTGGTGGCTGCCACGGGACTTCCTCAGTCTTCCCCCTGTCAATCCGCGGTATGTGGGAAGAGAAGGTAAGTTTCTTTCACCTTATGCGGTGATTCTCGTGTTTTAGTGGAGGAAAGCGAATGAAGGAGGAGCATGGTGGCGAGCACTTCTTGTTCTCAACTTAGGCACATGTACCCGTGATGGTGACTCAACCACCTCCTTGGGCAGCTGTTCCAATGCTTGACAACCCTTTCAGTGGAGAAATGTTGCCCAATAGCTGATGTAAACCTCCCCTGGTGCCACTTGAGGCCGTTGCTTCTCCTCCTATCGCTTGTTACTTGGGAAAAGAGACCAACACCCACCTTGCTACAACGTCCTTTCAGGGAGTTGTAGAGAGTGATGAGGTCTCCCCGCAGCCTCCTCTTCTCCAGGCTAAACACCCCCAGTTCCCTCAGCTGCTCCTCACAGGACTTGTTCTCTAGACCCTTCACCACCTTCGTCGCTCTTCTCTGGACACACTCCAGCCCCTCAGTGTCTGTGTTGTAGTGAGGGGCCCAAACTGAACACGGTATTCGAGGTGCGGCCTCACCAGAGCTGAGGACGGGGGGACCGTCGCTCCCCTGGTCCTGCTGCGATTTCTGACACAGCAGGGTGCCTTTGGCCTCCCTTGTCTAGGGAGGAGTTTGACAGAGAACAACGAGACTTAAGAGTAGGGTTTGACTCAATGAAGTTGGGCTGTTTTTCATGTTTGTGTTTCGATGGCCTGTCGGACGGCAGTTACACTCGAGTGCATCTGACATGAGCAAAACTGACAGAATGTTTTCTCCAATAGACTTTCTCGGTGCGGATGGTGAACGTGCAAAACTAAAACAAGACGAATGTCATCCTGAAAGTTTCCCTAAGACTTGTAGGAATTCTAAACTGGTTTTGCTTAAATAGCACGTCCACCTTTGCATCTGCAAGCAGTATGCATTTTCTCATCTTGGCCATGTTGTTTCTTGGTGTCTTTTGATATAAAGGTCAAGCTATAATTGTAGTAAAGGTCAAACTTCTTTTAACAGGGAAAAGAAAAAGTCCAGACTTGATGAGTTTACAGATGATTCTGCTCTGGAACGGATGGAATCTAAAAAGACTCCAAAGGAGCGCAGGCGTTTGTTTTCCAGGTAACTGCTTTACATGTCTGTAACGGAGAAGCCGGCTGTCTAGAGGAATCGGGAGGATCTGCGCTGCCCCTCTCCAGATGGGTTGGGTGATTCCAGGGGTTAGGAGGGAGAGGAGTTCCGTATGTAGGTTACTAGCTCAACTAGGTCAGAGATTACAGTTGGCTGAGAATTACAATTTGGCAGCAGTTGCTGAGGAGCAGGTGTCTCTTTTAGTAAAGCTTCTCTGCAGTGAGAGCCTTCACCTCCTGACAGCCGTGAGGAGGCGAGAACCTGAAGAGGTCTAGTTGCTGGATTTTCTGCGTCTCCCTGTTCTGATTGTAACCGTTACCTCAAAGCAGTTGGAGGAGCTATGGGAGAGAAATTGTCTTCAGCTCCTCTTTTGTTTATCTCCTGTGGGTACACGGGGAGATGTTAAGCTGGACTGCAAACCTGTGGCTTTCCTAGGAATTTCTTGACGTTGATCAATTTTTCTTAGGAACTAAAAGATCAGACTTGTTGGTAAGGAAATCTTAAAAGTCCTTAAAAAGGACTTTGAGAGGAGGAACGATGCTAATGAACATATGCGGAATAATGTGAAATGGTTCTTTAAACAATAATGAAAGAAAAACTTGTGAAGACAAAACTGGGGTAGCTGATGTTTCCTGTGCCCAGAATTCACTTGGGCAGGAGTCTGAAGAGCTCTCTCTTAGTAATGCTGTCAGCATCTTTCCTGGAGTAATGGCGTTGAGTCCTATTACTAGAGGCTGACTTCAGAAGCTTTTAGAAATTACTTCTCCTGCAGTGCAGTCACTGCCCTTGGTTAGAGCCAGAGGTATGTGAAAATTTTGCTAGGACCTCTGGGCTAGAAGTGTGGATCAAATGGTCCTGTATGTAAGATTGCACTACAAGTATTCTGCATCCTGTACAAGTGCCGAATAAGTAGTGCCGTTGAGTAGATGAAGCTGGCATTGTCAAGCTGACCTTTACTGTCTTCAGGCTAAACGGGGTTTTA